>NW_027645331.1:0-56561 GCF_032717465.1 Coenobita brevimanus | reverse complement strand
AAACCCTCCGAATTGCAGCTGCAGGGGGGTACGCACCAGAAATAACTGTGGTCTTCCAAGGAGGTTGACTAAGTCAACTGCGACAACATCCCACGGTTGGTTAGGTACAGGATATTTCCCTATAGATGCACGTGTTAATGTGTAGCACCTCTCTTTGTGTGGCACATGAATGGTATCTATGTGACTGTGTATCTCTTTGCATAATGATGGCCAGTAGGATAATATCCACGCTTGTCTGACCATCTTATCTTTTGCCGGGATGTCCTGCATGTGGAAAACACATGTGAGGTATCATTTCATTTATTACCACTAGTTGTCTGTTTCATTAATTTTCTTAATGATCTAGGATTGTTGTCCTGGGTTGATCCTATAATGGTGCACCGTCAGCTACTGTACTGTGAATTGTTTGAGTGGTATATGTATAGTACAGCTGGGTAATTGTATGTTCCTGCCACTCTCTCAACTTGGATATAACTTTAGACCACGTTGGATCAAGTCTCAGTGCTTTCGAGGATTTCATCATGGTTTGGGATGTTTCCCTTTAGGGCAGCTAATGTTGCGACATGATTTGTCATTGGATTCCTAGATAATATATCCGTGGCTAAATTTATTTTGCCTGCTGTGTGTTGTGAATATGTAAATTAAAATTTTCAACCGTACATACTTCCATCTTGCTTCCTCCTCCCTAGAGAGGAGTTTTTTGCTTGGAATATGCCCACGAGCGTTTATGGTCAGTGAATAGGTAAATTTCATAACCATACATCATATCTCAAAACTTTTGTAATACAAAAACCACTGCAAGTGTCTCTAGGGTCTGTAGTACAATAATTTTTCTCTGCACCTTTTATTTGTCTTTGCTAGCGAAAATGCAATTGGTTGATTTTTTCAGTGCTTTCTATTCTACTTCCATCAATACGGCCCCTAATCCTTTAAGAGATGCATCTGTGCAAATTATAAAATGGTTTTTGTTAAATTAGGATAGGTGAAGCAAGGTGCACATGTAAGTTCATCTTTTAATTTATTGAATGCTAGTTCTTGTTCCTCTCCCCACTGGAGGAGAAATACAGCTTGTTTTTTTGAGCAGATGGAATAATGGTTCTGTTACGGTTGAGAAATTTGTTTGTATGAATCGATCTGTAGTATCCAGCTAATCCTAAAAATGTTTTGGCTTCCTTCACATTAACGTGGGTTCAGGTAAATCCTTTTACTGCTTGTGTTTTTCTCATCTGAGGTGTGGATACCTTCTGCATCGAGTCTGTGGCCCAAGAACTTTATTTCCTTAAAGCAAAATTTGCATTTAGCTTAATTCTTTGAAATCCAGCATTGGCTAACTTATGTAGTGCAGCTGGTCTGTTTTCTGTGAATGTTCATGTATTGTGTGTGTTGCAGTTATGATGTCATCCAAGTATACAAAGATACCATTTCCTAACATTCCTGATAGTACATACAATTCATTAATTATTGAAATGTTCCTGGAGCTGTCCCCTTAACCCTGCTGGCATTTTTTTACATTGATAATGTCCTGTATTCTGTAGAGAAAGCATTGTATTTGCGCGACTCTTCTTTCAAGCTTTACGATTGTGATAATATCCATTAAGCAAAATCGACTGCGGAAAATAGAATATTTTCTGGTCAAATATTTTGCAAGTCACGTCATTTAACAATGGCACAGGAAACCTGTCTGGGGTTGTTTAATTTATGGTAATCGACTACCGCACGCATTTCACCATTTAATTTGGGCATGAAAATAGAGTGGCAGTCCATCGGGAGACTGGATGGTTTGATAATACCCATTTTTAACATTTCATCAACATACTGATTTTTGCAAGGGTACGTTATGAGTGTGCTACCCTATATGTTGGTACATATATATACTGGTTGTTTGTCCTGGTATACGTTAATCTTGTGGTGAATTAGGTTAGTACAACCAAACTTTCTTTTCTCCAAGTAATGCTACTGTCTGCTGTTTTTTTTTTTTTCCAATAAATCCAGTTTATACATTATTTTGCATATCAAAATTTCTTGAGTGGAATCAAATTCCTCCTTTTATGTACTCTCTGTCTATCAATTTTTATCTTGATGTTCCACCTATTGTTACTTCATATATAGCAACAGGATAAGTCTCTAAAGTACATAAACAAGTCCCCATTTTCATCTACATTTCTCCATTCATCTGATTAATTAGGAACACATGAGTTTCCTCATCATTATTCACCTTGACATGAGGCGTTTTCCACCGACAGCCCTCTCACTTTACATTTAATTTTTCTAAGACAATAACAGTGTACCATTCTTCAATTTACTCTCTTATGGTGACTTTGATATATGATTTAGGTGGAGTAACTACATCATTGATGAGATGTGCGGGAATTAATGTTGGAAGTTTACTTGCCACCGGTCCCTGGAGTCAAGGGGATGATAGGGATGGAAGGGTTGGTTTGAGAATGCATGTGTACCCCTTGTCAGACTGAATCATTCTGCTAAGAAGTTTGATCGTTCCGCACTCCTTTTCGGTTTTGTGCAATTGTTAGTGACATTTCCCTGAGTGAAATTTCCTCTATGAATTCGTTGTCATATTCTATCCCATCCACGTGTGGGAGTAATACGATATTCTCTTTCCTCGTGGTTCTCAAACCCAGTAACATGCTAGCTCTTATCGCTAGGTTCTCTAGCATATAGAAATTGTGGTGATTGTCCTCGTACTCTCTGTAAAACTGATATCTGTATCATGCCCTTTACGGTTATGTGTTTGCCATCTGTAGCATACAAGTCTAAGCCTCCATGAAGATTACTTTCTTATTTCTAAAAGTCCGCTCTAATTCCTCTTGTGTTATTAAATTCACTGGTGAGTCTGAATCCAAGAATAATAAAATCTTTTGCTCTTCACAGGAAGCGGACACCAAGATACATTATATTTCCGCGTATGCTTCCTATATGCACTCTAGGAGTGTTTTTCTTTATATATGGTCGTTTTTTGTAGTGGCATGCCCTTCCACTGATTTAAAAACAAATACTAACATTTCAACTGTTTTGTAATGTGACGTCCACTGTCCTGTTTTTTTTTTATGCTTTCTGCAATATACCTGCATCCCTTTTTCTTTATCTCTATCTTCCTTGTGCTTAATGTAACGTTCAGATTTCATGTGGCCAGGATTCGCACATTAATAACATAGAGTAGGACCGTCTCCCGAATGTGACCCACGAAATGACTTTCCATATTTTGGTTTTTCTGTAGCACAGTTTTGATTGGACTACGTGCAAATTTTGGGGGTTGCCTGTGTTCTGGTGTTTGCAATGGCAGCCTCGATGTCAGCTGTTGTTTTGTTCGTTCTCAGGTCGTGATCGTTTTTGTTCTGTACTTGTGCTAGATGTATTCATGGCTGCCACTATGTCAGTAATTCTCATCCTGGTTGAACTGGACTGCGATATTTCACTCACCCCTGCTTTGTTGCACCATCTCTACCTTGCTTATAAAATCAGTAAACACATTCCTTGGCTATAAACAACTGGTTTTTGCTAACTTTTGTACCCTGTCAGGTAACTTACACAATGCAGCTACATAAGGATGTCTATGACATGCATTGCTGACATCTTCCCATCATCTGTTACCCAGTCTGAGTTCTCTGTACTGGCTAACAGCATTCTCTTAATTGTGGATACATCTACTATTATTTCACCTAAGACAGGGTTTGTGGGATGCTGTCTCATAAGATCTATGATCTAATGTAATTCTGGAGTTATACCTGGCAAAAAAATTATATCTCCAGAAAATTTCTTTACGACTTCCTGTCATAAACTCATCATATGTCTGAGCTCATAACAACTTATCAGATCTAAGCAGATCACCAGCTGGTCACCCCTTCTTGGTTAGTCCTTGATGAAAACACAGCTATATTTTTAATTCTTATCTCTTGTATGTCTTTTAAGAAAAAGTTGCTTTGACTCATTTAGAAGTGTCATTACATCAATGCAGTCTTTGTCCGCGCCTGAGAATTTTGATATTTTTATCCTATGGCACACAAGTGCTTGATGTGGGGAAGTTGAATCTGTGGTGTTAGTTCCGCTCGTTATTGTGTTTGTTTGTTTGGTCAGAATCACTTGAAGTCCCTTGTGGTTATGAGAAGGAATTAATGTGTATGTATTTCCGGACCTATGTATCCTATTGAATAAGTTTTCATAAATATGTAGGACACCATTATCCTCAACTCTTCTCACAGGAGAAGTGACTGTTTCTTGATGTTTTGTTCGTGGAGAACTGTGTATGTTAGTTACGTTTTCTTGTCATTCTACTGTACTAACACTGAATCGCGATTGGGCAATTCAAATGCTGTCTCCTCTGGCAATGAAGTTGGTGGTGTTTGAAACATCCTGTAATAGCACCAGTCACTAATTAAGAAACATATTTTGCTAAGGAATGTTGTCTCATGAAACACTTTTAATGTATGTGCTGACTGTATAGATAGCAACAATGATTAGGATTAACCCGTCATGTAGTAACTTTTTCACTTCCATGCTCACTTCCTGTTTCTTATCATTGATGTCAAGGAACTAGCAAACTTATTTCCTTGTTGTACCCGTTCAAGCACTTCACCCTTTAAACTTCCATCTTGACTCATCACATTACCCAAGTACTTAAACACACTCACATTTTCCATTGCCTCCTCATCGAACCTCACTGCATATTCAGTGACTTCCACTTCTCTGGAAGACCATCACTTTACTCTTCCCTACATTCACCTTTTAGATTCCGATTCTTACACACTTTCCCAACTTCATCCACTAAGCCTTGCAGCTCCTCTTCGTCTTCACATAACAACACAGTATGATCTGCAAACAACAGTACAGGGAGTTTCCAAACACTGCCCTCTCTCACTAGGGCTGCTCCAACATCCACTGCCCTACCTTGCATCTCCTTTATTATCCCATGCATATACAGACAGAACAACCATGGAGACATGACACATCCCTGTTTCAATCCAATCTTCAAAATGGAGAAGTCACTCAGTTCACTGTCCACACCCACTGCAGCCTTAGCACCATCATACATACTCTTCACGGCATTCAACACCTTCCCATCTACTTAATATATTCTTAATACTTTCCACAATCCCTGTCTATCCACCCTATCATATGCTTTCTCCAAATCCATGAAGCCCGCATACAACTTCTTTCCCTTGTTGAGAAGCTTTTCCACTAAAGATGTAAGAATGAATATCTGATCTACACAACCTCTTCCCCTTCCTAAAACCTCCCTGTTCTTCTCCAACCAATTCCTCTGTTATTTCCCTAACTCTGTCAAGACGTATCCTACCATATACTTTTCCTATTACACTAACAGGACAAAGCTCCCTATGATTACCACATACTTCTTTTTCCCCTTTTCTTTTGTACAAGGGAATAATTATACCTGACTTCCAATCCTCCAGGACTCTATCTTCCTCCCAGGCCATTCTGCACATCTTCCACATCCACTCTACTACTATCTCTCCCCCATGCTTCAGCATTTCACCACACACTCCATCAATTCCTAGGGCTATCTCCATTTTAACTTTCTCCATTGCTTCCACAATTTCCACCACACTGATTTCTTCCTCTCTTCTCACATCCCTCCATCTCCCAGCCATTCCCCAGCTACATACACTCGCATTACTTTCCTTCTCTATGTTCAACAATTCTTTAAAGTGTTCTCTCAATCTCATCACTTCTTCTCCCTTCTCTACTAGTGATCTACCATTTTTATCTTTCAATACTCAACTAACTTCTTTGGCACCCAGCCTAACTCTCTTTACCTCCTTCCAGAACATTTTCTAACATTTCTTCAACTTTACACTCAAATTCCTTCCAATTTCCTCATCCACTCTCTTACTCTCCCTTACTAATCGTTTCACCTCTCTCTTCCTCTCTACATAAAACTCTCTCTTCCTTCTTTCAACATTTTCCAAGCCTCTGTTTCTCATCCACTCACTATATGCTTTCTTCTTTTGTGCCACAGCATCTCTCACCTCTTCATTCCACCACGCTGTTCCCTGCACACCATTTCATCTTCTCTTCAACCCACACACCATCTCAAATGCTGCACAGATTTCTTCTGTGAATATGTTACACCTTCCACGTCCTCCATCTGCTCCAATCCATATTTACCCAATCGCTCCTCCATTTCCCTTTTATATTCTGCCTTTTTTCCTTCCTCTTGCAGCCCTTCCACTCCCTTTGCGTAATCTACTTCCTCCTGTCTTTCCCTTCTTCTATTTCTCCATTTCCTTTGGACCTTGATTCTGACCATCACTTGGTGGTGGTCAGAAAAGCCACTCCCCACTCCCCCAGTCTCTATATACTCTTGCATCTGTTACACACCTTCTCATCCTTTCATCCACACACACATAATCAATCATTCCCTTTCTGATCATTCAATTCACTACCAACCTTTCTCATCACTCACCATGTATACCTATGGATCATTTTGTGACTGAAGAGGGTATTGGCTATCACCAACTTTCTCCCGGCACGAATATACACTAAAGTACATCTCTGCAGGCACACCCCACTCACCTACTACTTCATCAAACTTCACATTCCCTAATTTTCCATTCATATCTCCAATTAAAAACGCTCTCTCATTCCTTTCAAACTTTTTCTTGCACGCTTCCACATTTGTCCAGAATTCTTCTCTCACTTTGTTTGCACGATCTTGTGTTGGCCATACACGCACATAATCACCCCCATTTCTTGTCTAACTTTCAACCTTACCCACACAATCCTTGAGCCTCCGATCCATACTCTCTTATATTCTCCTTCCATCTGTTACTCACAACAATACACACTCCTTCTCTTGCCTCTCTTATTTATAATATATAATATGTTACCCTGTAATTTTCCTCCATTTTTCTTTTTTTGATTATATAATTTACAATATTTACATAGTATACACATTTCACTCAGTGGGTCTCAATAGAATGATAACGCTTCCTCCCGCATATACTGATTCCCAGTTTGCAATCCTTGCTTGCATTCTGTGCATAGCCAGTAGTATTATACTAAGTATAATGGAGGAGGTTATAAAGACAACTGCCACTTGGCTATACACATAATTTATATGGACTGAAGATACTGATACTTAATTCTTCCCAGGGCTTCATTCTTTGTTTAATTGCATAGTTTCAAACTTAGGTGAATTCAACTTAATAGTTGAGCTTATGTGTAAATCCATCTCAGGTAGTGGTAGGAAGACTTTGTGTGTGTAATTAAGGATTTCATAGTGATTTGTAGCTAAGGTGGGCAAAGATGGTAAGTACAGCACAACAGTCGAGGTTCTCTGTACAGTCTTGATGCTGAAGTAAGAGATGGTGGTGTATCTGGACAAATTACGAAAACTGATGTGTTATGAGTGAAGTAGAAAAGCTGTGAATGCCCAGTGTGCTGATGGTTAGTAAGTTTATCTGGAGCAAATGTGAAGTTGCAGTGCTAATGACTGTCATGACTTCTTATGTCTGACATTTCACAAGGGACAGTTCCAGTTGGCTGAAATGTGAAAATGTACACAGGACAAAGGTAAACAGCATGTAAGGATGTACGACACTTTCGTTCAATACTTGATACACTAGCGAAAGTGACAGTGTCCTGCCTCTTAGAGACCATGATGAGTTTGGTGTTGATGTTGATGTTGATGATGACCAAGATCTCATTATTCTTAGAAGGAAAATGATATATTTGATAGAATGTAAACAGATTATCTGTTGTGAAAGGGACTTGAACTATTGCTGATGTTTGGTGTTAGAGTCATTTCTAAGTATTGACGCGTGAGATTCCTGTCTTGGAAACACAGGCTTCAGACCATGTTTACGTATGCCTTAACTGATTACTTGACGTAGATCGTGAACTGGAAGTAAGTTAATGGTGATCTTGCCATTACCTGCATTTGTAATATCTTTCATCAAAGCGTGATAACGAGCTCTGGTGTTGTTTAACTGAAGTATTATTATGTCAGTATGTTCCAAGAGTACCAAGAAGTGTTGAAACAGTTTCATGTTTCCTTCCATTGCAGATATTTTGTCTACACCCTCTTCAGTTATCCTTTCTGCCTTTTTGAGATTTTTCACAATCATCATCGCCGTGTTTTGATTGTGAACTAGCTTCTGTTGATATGTTAATGCCTGAGAGATCTTACTAAATTTTTTGTTTATTTTTTGAAGATCTTTTTCTCTAGCTAATCCAAAAATATTCCCTAGAATTGCATCACCTAGGCCGAACAAACCGCGCCTCACATGTGAATGTGTGATGTTGTTCATGTCTCTGAGTGTCTCATTCCACAAGATGGGATATTTTGGATCATGATGAGCATGGTAGTTTTTGTTTGTTCTAATATCCATTTTGCTAACTTCATGAATTTAGTCACTCCATCGTGTTATCAGCTTCTGAAGCAGAACTTCTACCATAGCTTCCAGTGTCCTCAGAGGCTTGGCAATGTTCGCCAACAATACCGGTAATTCATATAAGATACCAGAAGTAATTTCAGTACTCATCATACCTTTCACATTTGCTGTCAAGGCCACTGGGGTTATAAGACATCCAAAGCTGGGAATAGCGTCGCTATTAGTAGCGGCGCTATTTAGCGCCGCTACTATTTTCATAGCGATGGTGGTAACGCCATTACTTTTTGTAGCCAGTAGCGGAACTGAGAGCACCACTACTTTTTCGCCGTACTCGCGCATTACCGCGCTCCTCGCTACTCACGCGATTAAAAATACAGGTCCGGAATCGGTGAGTACATACATATATGCAGACGGTTTGTTTGTATTTATTAATGACGAAGAATAATACTTTCGTCAATTCTGTCAATGATGTTTGTTCTACATTACAGCAGTAATTTATTAATTATTATTTATTAGTAATGTGCAATAATTAGACAGGACTTTGCTAGTTAACTATCGATCATTTAAATTACGTAACTGGCAGCTTGGCGAGCAGCACACACACACACACACACACACACACCTCTAACTATCCCCGTCTCTAACTCCCGCTCTCTCCCCCACTCTCTCTTTCAACCTAATTCTTACTCATTACGTTATTATTTCGTAACAGTATGTTACTTTCAGTTTAATGTAATAGAAAAAAACATTGCTACTGTATAAATAGCCTTTAAAAGAAAGCACTATCACATTTTAAATTTCGTTTTAGTAGGAGTAGCACCAGTAGAACAGGGCATTAAACCCAAGGTTGATGGCAAGATGTTGATAGGGAGAGCTGGAGCTCCTGTTTCACCAGCCCTCAGGACTTGATCCTGATCATCTCCCTTTTCTGAACATTTTCAGTGCATTCATTTACACAGAGAGTAGGCCAGCATGCTCTCATAATACCTCTACCTTCAACTGTCTACACCACACTACATGCGCATAACATATCACACCTTCTATTTACATCTTTAGTAATGGCCGCTGCAATCTTACAATCAAATGAGGTGGTACCTCGGATTGCCACCACCGGCAGGGTAGGGCTGGAGGCACAGGGTCCTTCCGGTCGCCATCAAGCGACTGTGCCAGCAGCGACTGTTGCTATTTCCGGGAATGCCTGCTCGAGGCGAAGAGGTGACGGTGCGGCCTTATTCTTTACCAACATCTGGCGGCCTTACCACAAATTTAAACTCAGTTCATTTTTTCCTTCAGTCCATATCCCTTTGGCCCTTTTCCTCACAGAACCACAAATCTCACCCTCTACCGATATATCTCCATTTTGTTTTCCCGGTTACCATCTCCTTACAAACTTTCGAAACAAGGGCGGCACCTGTTGTTATATCAAATCCCAATATGCAGTTGACACTATTTTAAACTTCACTTCATCCAGTTTTGATTACTCATTATATAAATTAAATTGCCAAAACATTACCAAATATATCTGTGTAGTTTATCGTTCCCCCAATGCTTCTTCGAACCCAGTGTATTTGATTCCATATCCACTCAGTTGAGTAACCTTGACCTTGCCTTTGGCAATGAAATTACCATTTTGGGTGATTTTAACATACACAATGTTGAATGGTTATTGCATTCTGCCCGGACTGATGACGCTGGTCTAGAATACGAGCTGTTTGGGGAATCGTTTTAATCTCACCCAATTGGTAAAGCAACCAACCAGAATACCTGATAATCCTGACCATAATGCCCATCTCTTGGATTTATTCTTGACAAATAATCCAGATCAATACAGGATAGAGGTACTGTCACCACTTGGATCCTCTGACCACAATCTCATCAAAGCCTCATTAGTTAACCCCTCCTACACCTCCCCATTCCGAACCTGTCAGGGTGACCGATGGCACTTTGACAGGGCAGACTGGGATGGATTTAGAAATTATCTTGCTGATGTTCCATGGCAGTCTTTCTTCTCTAGTGATCCCAATTCTACCCAGTCCCACATTTGCGACTTAATACTAGCTGGTATGGATTTATTCATACCAAGTCAACAATTCACTAAAAGATCAAACTCTCCAAAATGGTTTGATGGCAATTGTGCCAGAGCAACAGCCCAAAAGTCATTAGCATATAACTCTTACTTAAAATAAAAAACATCTGAATCACTCTCCCAATTTAAAATTGCTAGAAATCATGCAAAAAGCTGTATTAAATCTATCTAAATCAAACTTTCTTCAAAAGCAAGCATCAAAACGACTTAACAACCTTAATGACAATAGAATATTCTGGTCAACTCTTAATTCTTTCAATAATAACTTGAACAAGTCATCTTCCATTCCCCTACTAAAATCTTCAGATGGCAATATTACAAATGACCCACGTGGGAAAGCAGATATCTTTGCTAGTACCTTTGCAAGAAACTCTACCATAGATGATACCAGCCAGAATGTCTCAGTATTGGAACTTGATTCTCCCGAAATTGCCCCACTTAAAATACAGACAAGATTCGTAAAATCCATCCTAGACAATTTACCTACCAACAAAGCTCCAGGCCCAGATGGAATTCCGCCAATTGTTTTGAAAAAGTGTTCCCCTGAACTTGCCTCTGTCCTAGCCAAATTATTCAGACTATGCATATGTACTTCTTTATTCCCAAATTCATGGAAAGAAGCCAATATCCACCCAGTTCCGAAGAAAGGAAGTTCGTCTGACCCTCCAATTACATACCAATAGCTGTCACATCTTCTCTTGGTAAGGTATTTGAAACTTTAATTAATAAGCATATTGTTAAACATCTTGAATCCAACAACTTAATTAGTGATAGACAATACGGTTTTCGCCACGAAAGATCCACCATTGACATACTCAATCTCTTAACTCATACCATCCATCAATCAATTGATCTTTTTGGAGAAACTCATGCAGTAGCCCTTGATATTTCTAAAGCTTTCAAAAGAGTATGGCACCGTTCCCTGCTGTCCAAACTCTCTTGCTATGGACTAACGTCTTTTGTTCCTTTGATTTCTTCTTAGTGACAGGAAAGTAAGAGTAAAAGTAGATGATGTATATTCGAATTTCCACTCAATTAACGCCGGCGTGCCGCAGGGATCAGTTCTGGCGCCAACCCTATTCCTGGTTCATATTAATGATCTCTTATCTGTCACTCACAATCCCGTTCACTCATATGCAGATGACTCAACACTACATAGTTCATTCACACTCAGACATCCATTTACAAAGTCTAATATCTCTACCTCTCAACTCAGTACAGCCATCTCCATAAATCAAGATCTAGCTACAATCAGTGGATGGGGACAAAACAACCTTGTCTCTTTTAATGCTAGTAAAACTAAATATATACAGTTTACTAATAGACAGATATTGCCAGATTCGTACATTACCTTCAGTGGTACTAATATTTCCATCTCCAAAAGTATTGAAATTCTTGGTGTCTCACTTAACAGTACCCTCAGCTGGACCTCTCATGTCAGATCACTTGCTAAAACCGCCTCAAAGAAACTTGGATTATTGTACAGAGTCCGTAACTTCTTTGCCGATGAGCAGTTAGCTATAATTTATAAGAGTCATGTGCGCTCTCAGCTTGAATATTGCTCACCCTTGTGGCATGGTAGTGGAGAGGTTGCATTAAGACAACTAGACAAAATTCAGAATAAAGCTGTTAGAATCATTAACAACCCTGCCATTACATATAAACTACCTCCTGCAAGTAAGAAGGAATGTTGCCTCCCTTGCATTATTTTACAGATATTTTTGGCAAATGCTCAGACGAAGTTGCGTCCATGGTGCCACCTCTCCACGCCTTCCCTCGTGCTACACAGGCATCTGGTAGCGCTCATGACTGGAATGTCACTCAACCATATTGCAGAACTTCTTCCTATCAGAATTCTTTCATTCCCGAACTGCATCTCTCTGGAACTCGCTTCCTCAGAGTTGTTTTCCTCCAAATTTCAACCCACAACTGTTCAAGTCTAACTGTTACAGATATTTTATGAACAGAGGACACCAGTAATCTGGTGTATGGATTATTTTTTTCCCCATTTGTTTTTCATTCCTCCGTTCTGTTATTTAAAAAAAAAAAAATCTCAAAAAGGGTATCATTGAAAATATAATAAATCTGTATAATATGTATCAATGGTAGGCCAAATTTTTTTACCTTTTATTTACGTAAGTTACTTTCAGTAGGTATATATACTAGGTAAAAAAGTAAAAGAACATTTGTTACATTATACAGTAAATACCTTTTTCCTGTACCTTCGGCTCTAAGCTTCATTAAAGTGACACCGACATATATATATATATATATATATATATATATATATATATATATACTGACATTAGCGGTACACAACATAACCTCCCAGACTGACTAATATTATCAAAACAGTATATAGTGTATTGCTACATCACAGATTTTTGTTAACCTTTCCTTCGTGTACTTTTTTCTTATCCAAAGTAGCGGGAGCGTCGCTACATTTAGTATCAAGTAGCGAAACCAGTAACGCCACTACTTTTTCGAGTTAGTAACGGTAATGGGAGCAGCACTACTTTCTATTAGTAGCGTTCCCAGCTTTGAAGGCATCCTTGCCGTATAATATGTTGAGGGTCAAAGTGAGCTGATACTCTTGCTATATAGATTACAATCCATGGTATAAGTTCCCTCTTCGTTACCTACCGAAAAAAAAAGTCTCTTAATTAGCTAATCCAGTCATCCTGAGGTCAATGATTGTGATGATGCGCATTATAACTGGCTCTTGGAGAACAATAACTTTGCTCGTTGTTTCACTTACAGAAGGAGTTTAAATCGATACCTAGATCATGTAAGTGCTGCATTGTAGCATTTGTAGCAACAATTGCACCTATTTTTGTTTGTTTGTAATGCAATCTTAATTTATTTCTGTATTTACTGATTTCTTCTATGGTAGTTTATTTTCATCGATTGTGTTCAGTTTCTTGGTGGTATCTGAGGTTACATAATTGCTGGCTAAATTCCTTGAGACTCTGTTTAAATGACCAACATGAATATGCTCTCTTTGCCGCTCGACAGTGACTTAATTACTACCTTTTTGGCTGTCTTCTTAATTACTCTGTATGGGCCTTCAAATATCAGTGATAGTTTATTGTCTCAAGTGTGAATGATACCACAGTCAGTGTCTCCTATGCTGATAGTTGATTCTTTTGCCTTCTTATTAAATGACTCTATCATTTCTTCCTTGGACATCAAATATTATTTCTTCTCCATTTTGTGTATCTCTTAGAATTCACACCAACGGAGTTTAGGGAAATCATCATAATTGTATACATGCAAATTTTCACCACCCAGAATCTCATGCGGTAACTTTTTGTCTGTCCCGTAAATAATGAAATGTGGTGTGTATCCTGTAGACTTGTTTATTGTACAATTAATTGATGCTTCCACTCTGGGAATCCAGTTATCTCAGCTTGCATAATTTTCATTGAGAAAGTGTCATACCACATCCAAAACTTTTTTGTTTTGTCTCTCTAACAACCCATTGGATGTTGAGTGATAGCTTACGATACTGACCTTTTTCATATTGTATTGTTTACAATATTTCTTGAAAGATTTCATACTTAAATTCACCTCCATTATCACTTATTAGTGTGGTGAATCTACATAATTATAATATGGTCTATGATTACCCTTGCTACTCTTTCTGTTGTCTTATCCGTAATTGGGAATAAAATCACATATCTTGAGAAACAATCTTTAGCAACGAAAAGATATTGATTATTATTGTAAGATAAGGGTAACTTAACCCCTTAATGCCTAACTGCATCAACTGATGCGATGAGAGTTTTATACCAAACTGCCTAATCGCATCAACTGAGTGGGGCCTGTAAAAAACTGTGGAGCGCTTGCTCCACCTGGATTATGCCGTACATAGCTTCAGGCCAATTAGAACTCACCCCTGAGGTGGCATGAGGGGGGGATCAGACTGACCCAGGCATTGGAGGGGGATCAGACTGACCCAGGCATTGGGGGCACTCTCCCTCTGGACCCCATCCGTGCCACCATCTACCCCACTCCCTCCCTTGTCCCCCATCACCCTCCCACCCCTCCATGTACCTGCATCTCTCCTCTCACCACCACCGGTGTCCCCTCCCACCCATTCTCGCCCCTCCTTCCACCCTGTTAACCTTGTGTCCCCCCCAAACCCCACCCCATCCCTCCCTCCTTGTCCCTCACTACCCAGCCACCTCCTACAGACCCCTGAGAGGTATCAGGCTGCCAAGATGTTACAGAACACACTGAAGTGCTTTCTTTTCATGCGAAAAGTTGATTATTTTTTAGGACTAGCTGGATACTACAGATCATTCATACAACTCCCCACAGACTACTTTATCTCGCCACAACCTAGTGATCTCCCCACAGCCTACTTTATCTCGCCACAACCTAGTGATCTCCCCACAGCCTACTTTATCTCGCCACAACCTAGTGATCTCCCCACACCTACCTATAACTGTTTTCATGATTTGTGTGACAAAACACTTTGAAATGACCTGTTTCAATAAGAGAAATAGGTAGTTATCAAAATGTTCACGTTTGAGCATATTCATGGGGTAACTATTAAAAACTTTTTTGAACTTTGATGCACAATTATGTGGTAACCATTAGGCCTACGGGGATGCGGATTGCATTGTCAGGTGTGTAAATTCTTCCTCTTTAGCCAGAACACAATCAATTTGCCCTTGGTGAAAGTCGCCCAAACCCCTCCGAATTGCAGCTGCAGGGGGGTACGCACCAGAAATAACTGTGGTCGTAAGGGGTTGACTAAGTCAACTGCGACAACATCCCACGGTTGGTTAGGTACAGGATATTTCCCTATAGATGCACGTGTTAATGTGTAGCCTCTTTGTGTGGCACATGAATGGTATCTATGTGACTGTGTATCTCTTTGCATAATGATGGCCAGTAGGATAATATCCACGCTTGTCTGACCATCTTATCTTTGCCGGGATGTCCTGCATGTGGAAAACGTGAGGTATCATTTCATTTATTACCACTAGTTGTCTGTTATTAATTTTCTTAATGATCTGGTTGTCCTGGGTTGATCCTATACGAGGCATCGTCAACTACTGTACTGTGAATTGTTTGAGTGGTATATGTAGGCTGGGTAATTGTATGTTCCTGCCACTCTCCAACTTGGATATAACTTTAGACCACGTTGGATCAAGTCTCAGTGCTTTCGAGATTTCATCATGGTTTGGGATGTTTCCCTTTAGAACTAATGTTGCGACATGATTTGTCATTGGATTCCTAGATAATATATCCGTGGCTAAATTTATTTTGCCTTGTGTGTTGTGAATATGTAAATTAAAATTTTCAACCGTACATTTCCATCTTGCTCTCCTCCCAGAGAGGAGTTTTGCTTGGAATATGCCCACGAGCGTTTATGGTCAGTGAATAGGTAAATTTCATAACCATACATCATATCTCAAAACTTTTGTAATACAAAAACCACTGCAAGTGTCTCTAGGTCTGTAGTACAATAATTTTTCTCTGCACCTTTTATTTGTCTGCTAGCGAATGCAATTGGTTGATTTTTTCAGTGCTTATCTACTTCCATCAATACGGCCCCTAATCCTTTAAGAGATGCATCTGTGCAAATTATAAATGGTTTTTGTTAAATTAGGATAGGTGAAGCAAGGTGCACATGTAAGTTCATCTTTTAATTTATTGAATGCTAGTTCTTGTTCCTCTCCCCACTGAAATACAGCTTGTTTTTTGAGCAGATGGAATAATGGTTCTGTTACGTGAGAAATTTGTTGTATGAATGATCTGTAGTATCCAGCTAATCCTAAAAAATGTTTTGCTTCCTTCACACACGTGGGTTCAGGTAAATCCTTTACTGCTTGTGTTTTCTCATCTGAGGTGTGGATACCTTCTGCATCGAGTCTGTGGCCCAAGAACTTTATTTCCTTAAAGCAAAATTTGCATTTAGCTTAATTTTGAAATCAGCATTGGCTAACTTATGTAGTAGCTGGTCTGTTTTCTGTGAATGTTCATGTATTGTGTGTGTTGCAGTTATGATGTCATCCAAGTATACAAAGATACCATTTCCTAACATTCCTGATAGTACACAATTCATTAATTATTGAAATGTTCCTGGAGCTGTCCTTAACCCTGCTGGCATTTTTTACATTGATAATGTCCTGTATCTGTAGAGAAAGCATTGTATTTGCGCGACTCTTCTTCAAGCACGATTGTGATAATATCCATTAAGCAAATCGACTGCGGAAAATAGAATATTTTCTGGTCAAATATTTTGCAAGTCGTCATTTAACAATGGCACAGGAAACCTGTCTGGGGTTGTTTAATTTATGGTAATCGACTACCGCACGCATTTCACCATTTAATTTGGGCATGAAAATAGAGTGGCAGTCCATCGGGAGACTGATGGTTTGATAATACCCATTTTTAACATTTCATCAACATACTGATTTGCAAGGGTACGTTATGAGTGTGCTACCCTATATGTTGGTACATATATATACTGGTTGTTTGTCCTGGTATACGTTAATCTTGTGGTGAATTAGGTTAGTACAACCAAATTTTTCTCCAAGTAATGCTACTGTCTGCTGTTTTTTTTTTTTTTCAATAAATCCAGTTTATACATTATTTTGCATATCAAAATTTCTTGAGTGAATCAAATTCTCCTTTATGTACTCTCTGTCTATCAATTTTATCTTGATGTTCCACCTATTGTTACTTCATATATAGCAACAGGATAAGTCTCTAAAGTACATAAACAAGTCCCCATTTTCATCTACACTTCTCCATTCATCTGATTAATTAGGAACACATGAGTTTCCCCATCATTATTCACCTGACATGAGGCGTTTTCCACCGACAGCCCTCTCACTTTACTTAATTTTTCTAAGACAATAACAGTACCATTCTTCAATTTACTACTTTATGGTGACTTTGATATATGATTTAGGTGGAGTAACTACATCATTGATGAGATGTGCGGGAATTAATGTTGGAAGTTTACTGCCACCTCGGTCCCTGGGTCAAGGGGATGATAGGGATGGAAGGGTTGGTTTGAGTGCATGTGTACCCTTGTCAGACTGAATCATTCTGCTAAGAAGTTTGATCGTTCCGCACTCCTTTCGGTTTTGTGCAATTGTTAGGTGACATTTCTGGTGAAATTTCCTCTATGAATTCGTTGTCATATTCTATCCCATCCACGTGTGGGAGTAATACGATATTCTCTTTCCTCGTGGTTCTCAAACCCAGTAACATGCTAGCTCTTATCGCTAGGTTCTCTAGCATATAGAAATTGTGGTGATTGTCCTCGTACTCTCTGTAAAACTGATATCTGTATCATGCCCTTTACGGTTATGTGTTTGCCATCTGTAGCATACAAGTCTAAGCCTCCATGAAGATTACTTTCTTATTTCTAAAAGTCCGCTCTAATTCCTCTTGTGTTATTAAATTCACTGGTGAGTCTGAATCCAAGAATAATAAAATCTTTTGCTCTTCACAGGAAGCGGACACCAAGATACATTATATTTCCGCGTATGCTTCCTATATGCACTCTAGGAGTGTTTTTCTTTATATATGGTCGTTTTTTGTAGTGGCATGCCCTTCCACTGATTTAAAAACAAATACTAACATTTCAACTGTTTTGTAATGTGACGTCCACTGTCCTGTTTTTTTTTTATGCTTTCTGCAATATACCTGCATCCCTTTTTCTTTATCTCTATCTTCCTTGTGCTTAATGTAACGTTCAGATTTCATGTGGCCAGGATTCGCACATTAATAACATAGAGTAGGACCGTCTCCCGAATGTGACCCACGAAATGACTTTCCATATTTTGGTTTTTCTGTAGCACAGTTTTGATTGGACTACGTGCAAATTTTGGGGGTTGCCTGTGTTCTGGTGTTTGCAATGGCAGCCTCGATGTCAGCTGTTGTTTTGTTCGTTCTCAGGTCGTGATCGTTTTTGTTCTGTACTTGTGCTAGATGTATTCATGGCTGCCACTATGTCAGTAATTCTCATCCTGGTTGAACTGGACTGCGATATTTCACTCACCCCTGCTTTGTTGCAATTCATCTCTACCTTGCTTATAAAATCAGTAAACACATTCCTTGGCTATAAACAACTGGTTTTTGCTAACTTTTGTACCCTGTCAGGTAACTTACACAATGCAGCTACATAAGGATGTCTATGACATGCATTGCTGACATCTTCCCATCATCTGTTACCCAGTCTGAGTTCTCTGTACTGGCTAACAGCATTCTCTTAATTGTGGATACATCTACTATTATTTCACCTAAGACAGGGTTTGTGGGATGCTGTCTCATAAGATCTATGATCTAATGTAATTCTGGAGTTATACCTGGCAAAAAAATTATATCTCCAGAAAATTTCTTTACGACTTCCTGTCATAAACTCATCATATGTCTGAGCTCATAACAACTTATCAGATCTAAGCAGATCACCAGCTGGTCACCCTTCTTGGTTAGTCCTTGATGAAAACACAGCTATATTTTAATTCTTATCTCTTGTATGTCTTTTAAGAAAAAGTTGCTTTGACTCATTTAGAAGTGTCATTACATCAATGCAGTCTTTGTCCGCGCCTGAGAATTTTGATATTTTTATCCTATGGCACACAAGTGCTTGATGTGGGGAAGTTGAATCTGTGGTGTTAGTTCCGCTCGTTATTGTGTTTGTTTGTTTGGTCAGAATCACTTGAAGTCCCTTGTGGTTATGAGAAGGAATTAATGTGTATGTATTTCCGGACCTATGTATCCTATTGAATAAGTTTTCATAAATATGTAGGACACCATTATCCTCAACTCTTCTCACAGGAGAAGTGACTGTTTCTTGATGTTTTGTTCGTGGAGAACTGTGTATGTTAGTTACGTTTTCTTGTCATTCTACTGTACTAACACTGAATCGCGATTGGGCAATTCAAATGCTGTCTCCTCTGGCAATGAAGTTGGTGGTGTTTGAAACATCCTGTAATAGCACCAGTCACTAATTAAGAAACATATTTTGCTAAGGAATGTTGTCTCATGAAACACTTTTAATGTATGTGCTGACTGTATAGATAGCAACAATGATTAGGATTAACCCGTCATGTAGTAACTTTTTCACTTCCATGCTCACTTCCCTGTTTCTTATCATTGATGTCAAGGAACTAGCAAACTTATTTCCTTGTTGTACCCGTTCAAGCACTTCACCCTTTAAACTTCCATCTTGACTCATCACATTACCCAAGTACTTAAACACACTCACATTTTCCATTGCCTCCTCATCGAACCTCACTGCATATTCAGTGACTTCACTTCTCTGGAAGACCATCACTTTACTCTTCCCTACATTCACCTTTAGATTCCGATTCTTACACACTTTCCCAACTTCATCCACTAAGCCTTGCAGCTCCTCTTCGTCTTCACATAACAACACAGTATGATCTGCAAACAACAGTACAGGGAGTTTCCAAACACTGCCCTCTCTCACTAGGGCCGCTCCAACATCCACTGCCCTACCTTGCATCTCCTTTATTATCCCATGCATATACAGACAGAACAACCATGGAGACATGACACATCCCTGTTTCAATCCAATCTTCAAAATGGAGAAGTCACTCAGTTCACTGTCCACACCCACTGCAGCCTTAGCACCATCATACATACTCTTCACGGCATTCAACACCTTCCCATCTACTTAATATATTCTTAATACTTTCCACAATCCCTGTCTATCCACCCTATCATATGCTTTCTCCAAATCCATGAAGCCCGCACACAACTTCTTTCCCTTGTTGAGAAGCTTTTCCACTAAAGATGTAAGAATGAATATCTGATCTACACAACCTCTTCCCTTCCTAAAACCTCCCTGTTCTTCTCCAACCAATTCCTCTGTTATTTCCCTAACTCTGTCAAGACGTATCCTACCATATACTTTTCCTATTACACTAACAGGACAAAGCTCCCTATGATTACCACATACTTCTTTTTCCCCTTTTCTTTTGTACAAGGGAATAATTATACCTGACTTCCAATCCTCCAGGACTCTATCTTCCTCCCAGGCCATTCTGCACATCTTCCACATCCACTCTACTACTATCTCTCCCCCATGCTTCAGCATTTCACCACACACTCCATCAATTCCTAGGGCTATCTCCATTTTAACTTTCTCCATTGCTTCCACAATTTCCACCACACTGATTTCTTCCTCTCTTCTCACATCCCTCCATCTCCCAGCCATTCCCCAGCTACATACACTCGCATTACTTTCCTTCTCTATGTTCAACAATTCTTTAAAGTGTTCTCTCAATCTCATCACTTCTTCTCCCTTCTCTACTAGTGATCTACCATTTTTATCTTTCAATACTCAACTAACTTCTTTGGCACCCAGCCTAACTCTCTTTACCTCCTTCCAGAACATTTTCTAACATTTCTTCAACTTTACACTCAAATTCCTTCCAATTTCCTCATCCACTCTCTTACTCTCCCTTACTAATCGTTTCACCTCTCTCTTCCTCTCTACATAAAACTCTCTCTTCCTTCTTTCAACATTTTCCAAGCCTCTGTTTCTCATCCACTCACTATATGCTTTCTTCTTTTGTGCCACAGCATCTCTCACCTCTTCATTCCACCACGCTGTTCCCTGCACACCATTTCATCTTCTCTTCAACCCACACACCATCTCAAATGCTGCACAGATTTCTTCTGTGAATATGTTACACCTTCCACGTCCTCCATCTGCTCCAATCCATATTTACCCAATCGCTCCTCCATTTCCCTTTTATATTCTGCCTTTTTTCCTTCCTCTTGCAGCCCTTCCACTCCCCTTTGCGTAATCTACTTCCTCCTGTCTTTCCTTCTTCTATTTCTCCATTTCCTTTGGACCTTGATTCTGACCATCACTTGGTGGTGGTCAGAAAAGCCACTCCCCACTCCCCCAGTCTCTATATACTCTTGCATCTGTTACACACCTTCTCATCCTTTCATCCACACACACATAATCAATCATTCCCTTCTGATCATTCAATTCACTACCAACCTTTCTCATCACTCACCATGTATACCTATGGATCATTTTGTGACTGAAGAGGGTATTGGCTATCACCAACTTTCTCCCGGCACGAATATACACTAAAGTACATCTCTGCAGGCACACCCCACTCACCTACTACTTCATCAAACTTCACATTCCCTAATTTTCCATTCATATCTCCAATTAAAAACGCTCTCTCATTCCTTTCAAACTTTTTCTTGCACGCTTCCACATTTGTCCAGAATTCTTCTCTCACTTTGTTTGCACGATCTTGTGTTGGCCATACACGCACATAATCACCCCCATTTCTTGTCTAACTTTCAACCTTACCCACACAATCCTTGAGCCTCCGATCCATACTCTCTTATATTCTCCTTCCATCTGTTACTCACAACAATACACACTCCTTCTCTTGCCCTCTTATTTATAATATATAATATGTTACCCTGTAATTTTCCTCCATTTTTCTTTTTTTGATTATATAATTTACAATATTTACATAGTATACACATTTCACTCAGTGGGTCTCAATAGAATGATAACGCTTCCTCCCGCATATACTGATTCCCAGTTTGCAATCCTTGCTTGCATTCTGTGCATAGCCAGTAGTATTATACTAAGTATAATGGAGGAGGTTATAAAGACAACTGCCACTTGGCTATACACATAATTTATATGGACTGAAGATACTGATACTTAATTCTTCCCAGGGCTTCATTCTTTGTTTAATTGCATAGTTTCAAACTTAGGTGAATTCAACTTAATAGTTGAGCTTATGTTTAAATCCATCTCAGGTAGTGGTAGGAAGACTTTGTGTGTGTAATTAAGGATTTCATAGTGATTTGTAGCTAAGGTGGGCAAAAGATGGTGTAAGTACAGCACAACAGTCGAGGTTCTCTGTACAGTCTTGATGCTGAAGTAAGAGATGGTGGTGTATCTGGACAAATTACGAAAACTGATGTGTTATGAGTGAAGTAGAAAAGCTGTGAATGCCCAGTGTGCTGATGGTTAGTAAGTTTATCTGGAGCAAATGTGAAGTTGCAGTGCTAATGACTGTCATGACTTCTTATGTCTGACATTTCACAAGGGACAGTTCCAGTTGGCTGAAATGTGAAAATGTACACAGGACAAAGGTAAACAGCATGTAAGGATGTACGACACTTTCGTTCAATACTTGATACACTAGCGAAAGTGACAGTGTCCTGCCTCTTAGAGACCATGATGAGTTTGGTGTTGATGTTGATGTTGATGATGACCAAGATCTCATTATTCTTAGAAGGAAAATGATATATTTGATAGAATGTAAACAGATTATCTGTTGTGAAAGGGACTTGAACTATTGCTGATGTTTGGTGTTAGAGTCATTTCTAAGTATTGACGCGTGAGATTCCTGTCTTGAAACACAGGCTTCAGACCATGTTTACGTATGCCTTAACTGATTACTTGACGTAGATCGTGAACTGGAAGTAAGTTAATGGTGATCTTGCCATTACCTGCATTTGTAATATCTTTCATCAAAGCGTGATAACGAGCTCTGGTGTTGTTTAACTGAAGTATTATTATGTCAGTATGTTCCAAGAGTACCAAGAAGTGTTGAAACAGTTTCATGTTTCCTTCCATTGCAGATATTTTGTCTACACCCTCTTCAGTTATCCTTTCTGCCTTTTTGAGATTTTTCACAATCATCATCGCCGTGTTTTGATTGTGAACTAGCTTCTGTTGATATGTTAATGCCTGAGAGATCTTACTAAATTTTTTGTTTATTTTTTGAAGATCTTTTTCTCTAGCTAATCCAAAAATATTCCCTAGAATTGCATCACCTAGGCCGAACAAACCGCGCCTCACATGTGAATGTGTGATGTTGTTCATGTCTCTGAGTGTCTCATTCCACAAGATGGGATATTTTGGATCATGATGAGCATGGTAGTTTTTGTTTGTTCTAATATCCATTTTGCTAACTTCATGAATTTAGTCACTCCATCGTGTTATCAGCTTCTGAAGCAGAACTTCTTACCATAGCTTCCAGTGTCCTCAGAGGCTTGGCAATGTTCGCCAACAATACCGGTAATTCATATAAGATACCAGAAGTAATTTCAGTACTCATCATACCTTTCACATTTGCTGTCAAGGCCACTGGGGTTATAAGACATCCAAAGCTGGGAATAGCGTCGCTATTAGTAGCGGCGCTATTTAGCGCCGCTACTATTTTCATAGCGATGGTGGTAACGCCATTACTTTTTGTAGCCAGTAGCGGAACTGAGAGCACCACTACTTTTTCGCCGTACTCGCGCATTACCGCGCTCCTCGCTACTCACGCGATTAAAAATACAGGTCCGGAATCGGTGAGTACATACATATATGCAGACGGTTTGTTGTATTTATTAATGACGAAGAATAATACTTTCGTCAATTCTGTCAATGATGTTTGTTCTACATTACAGCAGTAATTTATTAATTATTATTTATTAGTAATGTGCAATAATTAGACAGGACTTTGCTAGTTAACTATCGATCATTTAAATTACGTAACTGGCAGCTTGGCGAGCAGCACACACACACACACACACACACACACCTCTAACTATCCCCGTCTCTAACTCCCGCTCTCTCCCCCACTCTCTCTTTCAACCTAATTCTTACTCATTACGTTATTATTTCGTAACAGTATGTTACTTTCAGTTTAATGTAATAGAAAAAAAAAAACATTGCTACTGTATAAATAGCCTTTAAAAGAAAGCCCTAGCTCATTTTTAATTTCGTTTTCGTAGGAGTAGCACCAGTCGAACAGGGCAGTACTCCCGAGGTTGATGGCAAGCTGGTGATAGGGAGAGCTGGAGCTCCCGTTTCACCAGCCCTCAGGACTTGATCCTGATCATCTCCCTTTTCTGAACATTTTCAGTGCATTCATTTACACAGAGAGTAGGCCAGCATGCTCTCATAATACCTCTACCTTCAACTGTCTACACCACACTACATGCGCATAACATATCACACCTTCTATTTACATCTTTAGTAATGGCCGCTGCAATCTTACAATCAAATGAGGTGGTACCTCGGATTGCCACCACCGGCAGGGTAGGGCTGGAGGCACAGGGTCCTTCCGGTCGCCATCAAGCGACTGTGCCAGCAGCGACTGTTGCTATTTCCGGGAATGCTCGTCGGCGAAGAGGTGACGGTGCGGCCTTATTCTTTACCAACATCTGCGGCCTTACCACAAATTTAAACTCAGTTCATTTTTCCTTCAGTCCATATCCCTTTGGCCCTTGTCCTCACAGAACCACAAATCTCACCCTCTACCGATATATCTCCATTTTGTTTTCCCGTTACCATCTCCTTACAAACTTTCGAAACAAGGGCGGCACCTGTTGTTATATCAAATCCCAATATGCAGTTGACACTATTTTAAACTTCACTTCATCCAGTTTTGATTACTCATTATATAAATTAAATTGCCAAAACATTACCAAATATATCTGTGTAGTTTATCGTTCCCCCAATGCTTCTTCGGAACCCAGTGTATTTGATTCCATATCCACTCAGTTGAGTAACCTTGACCTTGCCTTTGGCAATGAAATTACCATTTTGGGTGATTTTAACATACACAATGTTGAATGGTTATTGCATTCTGCCCGGACTGATGACGCTGGTCTAGAATACGAGCTGTTTGGGGAATCGTTTAATCTCACCCAATTGGTAAAGCAACCAACCAGAATACCTGATAATCCTGACCATAATGCCCATCTCTTGGATTTATTCTTGACAAATAATCCAGATCAATACAGGATAGAGGTACTGTCACCACTTGGATCCTCTGACCACAATCTCATCAAAGCCTCATTAGTTAACCCTCCTACACCTCCCCATTCCGAACCTGTCAGGGTGACCCGATGGCACTTTGACAGGGCAGACTGGGATGGATTTAGAAATTATCTTGCTGATGTTCCATGGCAGTCTTTCTTCTCTAGTGATCCCAATTCTACCCAGTCCTACATTTGCGACTTAATACTAGCTGGTATGGATTTATTCATACCAAGTCAACAATTCACTAAAAGATCAAACTCTCCAAAATGGTTTGATGGCAATTGTGCCAAAGCAACAGCCCAAAAGTCATTAGCATATAACTCTTACTTAAAATAAAAAACATCTGAATCACTCTCCCAATTTAAAATTGCTAGAAATCATGCAAAAGCTGTATTAAATCTATCTAAATCAAACTTTCTTCAAAAGCAAGCATCAAAACGACTTAACAACCTTAATGACAATAGAATATTCTGGTCAACTCTTAATTCTTTCAATAATAACTTGAACAAGTCATCTTCCATTCCCCTACTAAAATCTTCAGATGGCAATATTACAAATGACCCACGTGGGAAAGCAGATATCTTTGCTAGTACCTTTGCAAGAAACTCTACCATAGATGATACCAGCCAGAATGTCTCAGTATTGGAACTTGATTCTCCCGAAATTGCCCCACTTAAAATACAGACAAGATTCGTAAAATCCATCCTAGACAATTTACCTACCAACAAAGCTCCAGGCCCAGATGGAATTCCGCCAATTGTTTTGAAAAAGTGTTCCCCTGAACTTGCCTCTGTCCTAGCCAAATTATTCAGACTATGCATATGTACTTCTTTATTCCCAAATTCATGGAAAGAAGCCAATATCCACCCAGTTCCGAAGAAAGGAAGTTCGTCTGACCCTCCAATTACATACCAATAGCTGTCACATCTTCTCTTGGTAAGGTATTTGAAACTTTAATTAATAAGCATATTGTTAAACATCTTGAATCCAACAACTTAATTAGTGATAGACAATACGGTTTTCGCCACGAAAGATCCACCATTGACATACTCAATCTCTTAACTCATACCATCCATCAATCAATTGATCTTTTTGGAGAAACTCATGCAGTAGCCCTTGATATTTCTAAAGCTTTCAAAAGAGTATGGCACCGTTCCCTGCTGTCCAAACTCTCTTGCTATGGACTAACGTCTTTTGTTCCTTTGATTTCTTCTTAGTGACAGGAAAGTAAGAGTAAAAGTAGATGATGTATATTCGAATTTCCACTCAATTAACGCCGGCGTGCCGCAGGGATCAGTTCTGGCGCCAACCCTATTCCTGGTTCATATTAATGATCTCTTATCTGTCACTCACAATCCCGTTCACTCATATGCAGATGACTCAACACTACATAGTTCATTCACACTCAGACATCCATTTACAAAGTCTAATATCTCTACCTCTCAACTCAGTACAGCCATCTCCATAAATCAAGATCTAGCTACAATCAGTGGATGGGGACAAAACAACCTTGTCTCTTTTAATGCTAGTAAAACTAAATATATACAGTTTACTAATAGACAGATATTGCCAGATTCGTACATTACCTTCAGTGGTACTAATATTTCCATCTCCAAAAGTATTGAAATTCTTGGTGTCTCACTTAACAGTACCCTCAGCTGGACCTCTCATGTCAGATCACTTGCTAAAACCGCCTCAAAGAAACTTGGATTATTGTACAGAGTCCGTAACTTCTTTGCCGATGAGCAGTTAGCTATAATTTATAAGAGTCATGTGCGCTCTCAGCTTGAATATTGCTCACCCTTGTGGCATGGTAGTGGAGAGGTTGCATTAAGACAACTAGACAAAATTCAGAATAAAGCTGTTAGAATCATTAACAACCCTGCCATTACATATAAACTACCTCCCCTGCAAGTAAGAAGGAATGTTGCCTCCCTTGCATTATTTTACAGATATTTTTTTGGCAAATGCTCAGACGAAGTTGCGTCCATGGTGCCACCTCTCCACGCCTTCCCTCGTGCTACACAGGCATCTGGTAGCGCTCATGACTGGAATGTCACTCAACCATATTGCAGAACTTCTTCCTATCAGAATTCTTTCATTCCCCGAACTGCATCTCTCTGGAACTCGCTTCCTCAGAGTTGTTTTCCTCCAAATTTCAACCCACAACTGTTCAAGTCTAACTGTTACAGATATTTTATGAACAGAGGACACCAGTAATCTGGTGTATGGATTATTTTTTTTTTCCCCATTTGTTTTTCATTCCTCCGTTCTGTTATTTAAAAAAAAAAAAAAAATCTCAAAAAGGGTATCATTGAAAATATAATAAATCTGTATAATATGTATCAATGGTAGGCCAAATTTTTTTACCTTTTATTTACGTAAGTTACTTTCAGTAGGTATATATACTAGGTAAAAAAGTAAAAGAACATTTGTTACATTATACAGTAAATACCTTTTTCCTGTACCTTCGGCTCTAAGCTTCATTAAAGTGACACCGACATATATATATATATATATATATATATATATATATATATATATATATATATATATATATATATATATACTGACATTAGCGGTACACAACATAACCTCCCAGACTGACTAATATTATCAAAACAGTATATAGTGTATTGCTACATCACAGATTTTTGTTAACCTTTCCTTCGTGTACTTTTTTCTTATCCAAAGTAGCGGGAGCGTCGCTACATTTAGTATCAAGTAGCGAAACCAGTAACGCCACTACTTTTTCGAGTTAGTAACGGTAATGGGAGCAGCACTACTTTTTATTAGTAGCGTTCCCAGCTTTGAAGGCATCCTTGCCGTATAATATGTTGAGGGTCAAAGTGAGCTGATACTCTTGCTATATAGATTACAATCCATGGTATAAGTTCCCTCTTCGTTACCTACCGAAAAAAAAAAAAGTCTCTTAATTAGCTAATCCAGTCATCCTGAGGTCAATGATTGTGATGATGCGCATTATAACTGGCTCTTGGAGAACAATAACTTTGCTCGTTGTTTCACTTACAGAAGGAGTTTAAATCGATACCTAGATCATGTAAGTGCTGCATTGTAGCATTTGTAGCAACAATTGCACCTATTTTTGTTTGTTTGTAATGCAATCTTAATTTATTTCTGTATTTACTGATTTCTTCTATGGTAGTTTATTTTCATCGATTGTGTTCAGTTTCTTGGTGGTATCTGAGGTTACATAATTGCTGGCTAAATTCCTTGAGACTCTGTTTAAATGACCAACATGAATATGCTCTCTTTGCCGCTCGACAGTGACTTAATTACTACCTTTTTGGCTGTCTTCTTAATTACTCTGTATGGGCCTTCAAATATCAGTGATAGTTTATTGTCTCAAGTGTGAATGATACCACAGTCAGTGTCTCCTATGCTGATAGTTGATTCTTTTGCCTTCTTATTAAATGACTCTATCATTTCTTCCTTGGACATCAAATATTATTTCTTCTCCATTTTGTGTATCTCTTAGAATTCACACCAACGGAGTTTAGGGAAATCATCATAATTGTATACATGCAAATTTTCACCACCCAGAATCTCATGCGGTAACTTTTGTCTGTCCCGTAAATAATGAAATGTGGTGTGTATCCTGTAGACTTGTTTATTGTACAATTAATTGATGCTTCCACTCTGGGAATCCAGTTATCTCAGCTTGCATAATTTTCATTGAGAAAGTGTCATACCACATCCAAAACTTTTTTGTTTTGTCTCTCTAACAACCCATTGGATGTTGAGTGATAGCTTACGATACTGACCTTTTTCATATTGTATTGTTTACAATATTTCTTGAAAGATTTCATACTTAAATTCACCTCCATTATCACTTATTGGTGTGGTGAATCTACATAATTATAATATGGTCTATGATTACCCTTGCTACTCTTTCTGTTGTCTTATCCGTAATTGGGAATAAAATCACATATCTTGAGAAACAATCTTTAGCAACGAAAAGATATTGATTATTATTGTAAGATAAGGGTAACTTAACCCCTTAATGCCTAACTGCATCAACTGATGCGATGAGAGTTTTATACCAAACTGCCTAATCGCATCAACTGAGTGGGGCCTGTAAAAAACTGTGGAGCGCTTGCTCCACCTGGATTATGCCGTACATAGCTTCAGGCCAATTAGAACTCACCCCTGAGGTGGCATGAGGGGGGGATCAGACTGACCCAGGCATTGGAGGGGATCAGACTGACCCAGGCATTGGGGGCACTCTCCCTCTGGACCCCATCCGTGCCACCATCTACCCCACTCCCTCCTTGTCCCCCATCACCCTCCCACCCCTCCATGTACCTGCATCTCTCCTCTCACCACCACCGGTGTCCCCTCCCACCCATTCTCGCCCCTCCTTCCACCCTGTTAACCTTGTGTACCCCCCCAAACCCCACCCCATCCCTCCCTCCTTGTCCCTCACTACCCAGCCACCTCCTACAGACCCCTGAGAGGTATCAGGCTGCCAAGATGTTACAGAACACACTGAAGTGCTTTCTTTTCATGCGAAAAGTTGATTATTTTTTAGGACTAGCTGGATACTACAGATCATTCATACAACTCCCCACAGACTACTTTATCTCGCCACAACCTAGTGATCTCCCCACAGCCTACTTTATCTCGCCACAACCTAGTGATCTCCCCACAGCCTACTTTATCTCGCCACAACCTAGTGATCTCCCCACACCTACCTATAACTGTTTTCATGATTTGTGTGACAAAACACTTTGAAATGACCTGTTTCAATAAGAGAAATAGGTAGTTATCAAAATGTTCACGTTTGAGCATATTCATGGGGTAACTATTAAAAACTTTTTTGAACTTTGATGCACAATTATGTGGTAACCATTAGGCCTACGGGGATGCGGATTGCATTGTCAGGTGTGTAAATTCTTCCTCTTTAGCCAGAACACAATCAATTTGCCCTTGGTGAAAGTCGCCCAAACCCCTCCGAATTGCAGCTGCAGGGGGGTACGCACCAGAAATAACTGTGGTCGTAAGGGGTTGACTAAGTCAACTGCGACAACATCCCACGGTTGGTTAGGTACAGGATATTTCCCTATAGATGCACGTGTTAATGTGTAGCCTCTTTGTGTGGCACATGAATGGTATCTATGTGACTGTGTATCTCTTTGCATAATGATGGCCAGTAGGATAATATCCACGCTTGTCTGACCATCTTATCTTTGCCGGGATGTCCTGCATGTGGAAAACGTGAGGTATCATTTCATTTATTACCACTAGTTGTCTGTTATTAATTTTCTTAATGATCTGGTTGTCCTGGGTTGATCCTATACGAGGCATCGTCAACTACTGTACTGTGAATTGTTTGAGTGGTATATGTAGGCTGGGTAATTGTATGTTCCTGCCACTCTCCAACTTGGATATAACTTTAGACCACGTTGGATCAAGTCTCAGTGCTTTCGAGATTTCATCATGGTTTGGGATGTTTCCCTTTAGAACTAATGTTGCGACATGATTTGTCATTGGATTCCTAGATAATATATCCGTGGCTAAATTTATTTTGCCTTGTGTGTTGTGAATATGTAAATTAAAATTTTCAACCGTACATTTCCATCTTGCTCTCCTCCCAGAGAGGAGTTTTGCTTGGAATATGCCCACGAGCGTTTATGGTCAGTGAATAGGTAAATTTCATAACCATACATCATATCTCAAAACTTTTGTAATACAAAAACCACTGCAAGTGTCTCTAGGTCTGTAGTACAATAATTTTTCTCTGCACCTTTTATTTGTCTGCTAGCGAATGCAATTGGTTGATTTTTTCAGTGCTTATCTACTTCCATCAATACGGCCCCTAATCCTTTAAGAGATGCATCTGTGCAAATTATAAATGGTTTTGTTAAATTAGGATAGGTGAAGCAAGGTGCACATGTAAGTTCATCTTTTAATTTATTGAATGCTAGTTCTTGTTCCTCTCCCCACTGAAATACAGCTTGTTTTTTGAGCAGATGGAATAATGGTTCTGTTACGTGAGAAATTTGTTGTATGAATGATCTGTAGTATCCAGCTAATCCTAAAAAATGTTTTGCTTCCTTCACACACGTGGGTTCAGGTAAATCCTTTACTGCTTGTGTTTTCTCATCTGAGGTGTGGATACCTTCTGCATCGAGTCTGTGGCCCAAGAACTTTATTTCCTTAAAGCAAAATTTGCATTTAGCTTAATTTTGAAATCAGCATTGGCTAACTTATGTAGTAGCTGGTCTGTTTTCTGTGAATGTTCATGTATTGTGTGTGTTGCAGTTATGATGTCATCCAAGTATACAAAGATACCATTTCCTAACATTCCTGATAGTACACAATTCATTAATTATTGAAATGTTCCTGGAGCTGTCCTTAACCCTGCTGGCATTTTTTACATTGATAATGTCCTGTATCTGTAGAGAAAGCATTGTATTTGCGCGACTCTTCTTCAAGCACGATTGTGATAATATCCATTAAGCAAATCGACTGCGGAAAATAGAATATTTTCTGGTCAAATATTTTGCAAGTCGTCATTTAACAATGGCACAGGAAACCTGTCTGGGGTTGTTTAATTTATGGTAATCGACTACCGCACGCATTTCACCATTTAATTTGGGCATGAAAATAGAGTGGCAGTCCATCGGGAGACTGATGGTTTGATAATACCCATTTTTAACATTTCATCAACATACTGATTTGCAAGGGTACGTTATGAGTGTGCTACCCTATATGTTGGTACATATATATACTGGTTGTTTGTCCTGGTATACGTTAATCTTGTGGTGAATTAGGTTAGTACAACCAAATTTTTCTCCAAGTAATGCTACTGTCTGCTGTTTTTTTTTTTTTTTTCAATAAATCCAGTTTATACATTATTTTGCATATCAAAATTTCTTGAGTGAATCAAATTCTCCTTTATGTACTCTCTGTCTATCAATTTTATCTTGATGTTCCACCTATTGTTACTTCATATATAGCAACAGGATAAGTCTCTAAAGTACATAAACAAGTCCCCATTTTCATCTACACTTCTCCATTCATCTGATTAATTAGGAACACATGAGTTTCCCCATCATTATTCACCTGACATGAGGCGTTTTCCACCGACAGCCCTCTCACTTTACTTAATTTTTCTAAGACAATAACAGTACCATTCTTCAATTTACTCTTTATGGTGACTTTGATATATGATTTAGGTGGAGTAACTACATCATTGATGAGATGTGCGGGAATTAATGTTGGAAGTTTACTGCCACCTCGGTCCCTGGGTCAAGGGGATGATAGGGATGGAAGGGTTGGTTTGAGTGCATGTGTACCCTTGTCAGACTGAATCATTCTGCTAAGAAGTTTGATCGTTCCGCACTCCTTTCGGTTTTGTGCAATTGTTAGGTGACATTTCTGGTGAAATTTCCTCTATGAATTCGTTGTCATATTCTATCCCATCCACGTGTGGGAGTAATACGATATTCTCTTTCCTCGTGGTTCTCAAACCCAGTAACATGCTAGCTCTTATCGCTAGGTTCTCTAGCATATAGAAATTGTGGTGATTGTCCTCGTACTCTCTGTAAAACTGATATCTGTATCATGCCCTTTACGGTTATGTGTTTGCCATCTGTAGCATACAAGTCTAAGCCTCCATGAAGATTACTTTCTTATTTCTAAAAGTCCGCTCTAATTCCTCTTGTGTTATTAAATTCACTGGTGAGTCTGAATCCAAGAATAATAAAATCTTTTGCTCTTCACAGGAAGCGGACACCAAGATACATTATATTTCCGCGTATGCTTCCTATATGCACTCTAGGAGTGTTTTTCTTTATATATGGTCGTTTTTTGTAGTGGCATGCCCTTCCACTGATTTAAAAACAAATACTAACATTTCAACTGTTTTGTAATGTGACGTCCACTGTCCTGTTTTTTTTTTATGCTTTCTGCAATATACCTGCATCCCTTTTTCTTTATCTCTATCTTCCTTGTGCTTAATGTAACGTTCAGATTTCATGTGGCCAGGATTCGCACATTAATAACATAGAGTAGGACCGTCTCCCGAATGTGACCCACGAAATGACTTTCCATATTTTGGTTTTTCTGTAGCACAGTTTTGATTGGACTACGTGCAAATTTTGGGGTTGCCTGTGTTCTGGTGTTTGCAATGGCAGCCTCGATGTCAGCTGTTGTTTTGTTCGTTCTCAGGTCGTGATCGTTTTTGTTCTGTACTTGTGCTAGATGTATTCATGGCTGCCACTATGTCAGTAATTCTCATCCTGGTTGAACTGGACTGCGATATTTCACTCACCCCTGCTTTGTTGCAATTCATCTCTACCTTGCTTATAAAATCAGTAAACACATTCCTTGGCTATAAACAACTGGTTTTTGCTAACTTTTGTACCCTGTCAGGTAACTTACACAATGCAGCTACATAAGGATGTCTATGACATGCATTGCTGACATCTTCCCATCATCTGTTACCCAGTCTGAGTTCTCTGTACTGGCTAACAGCATTCTCTTAATTGTGGATACATCTACTATTATTTCACCTAAGACAGGGTTTGTGGGATGCTGTCTCATAAGATCTATGATCTAATGTAATTCTGGAGTTATACCTGGCAAAAAAATTATATCTCCAGAAAATTTCTTTACGACTTCCTGTCATAAACTCATCATATGTCTGAGCTCATAACAACTTATCAGATCTAAGCAGATCACCAGCTGGTCACCCTTCTTGGTTAGTCCTTGATGAAAACACAGCTATATTTTAATTCTTATCTCTTGTATGTCTTTTAAGAAAAAGTTGCTTTGACTCATTTAGAAGTGTCATTACATCAATGCAGTCTTTGTCCGCGCCTGAGAATTTTGATATTTTTATCCTATGGCACACAAGTGCTTGATGTGGGGAAGTTGAATCTGTGGTGTTAGTTCCGCTCGTTATTGTGTTTGTTTGTTTGGTCAGAATCACTTGAAGTCCCTTGTGGTTATGAGAAGGAATTAATGTGTATGTATTTCCGGACCTATGTATCCTATTGAATAAGTTTTCATAAATATGTAGGACACCATTATCCTCAACTCTTCTCACAGGAGAAGTGACTGTTTCTTGATGTTTTGTTCGTGGAGAACTGTGTATGTTAGTTACGTTTTCTTGTCATTCTACTGTACTAACACTGAATCGCGATTGGGCAATTCAAATGCTGTCTCCTCTGGCAATGAAGTTGGTGGTGTTTGAAACATCCTGTAATAGCACCAGTCACTAATTAAGAAACATATTTTGCTAAGGAATGTTGTCTCATGAAACACTTTTAATGTATGTGCTGACTGTATAGATAGCAACAATGATTAGGATTAACCCGTCATGTAGTAACTTTTTCACTTCCATGCTCACTTCCCTGTTTCTTATCATTGATGTCAAGGAACTAGCAAACTTATTTCCTTGTTGTACCCGTTCAAGCACTTCACCCTTTAAACTTCCATCTTGACTCATCACATTACCCAAGTACTTAAACACACTCACATTTTCCATTGCCTCCTCATCGAACCTCACTGCATATTCAGTGACTTCACTTCTCTGGAAGACCATCACTTTACTCTTCCCTACATTCACCTTTAGATTCCGATTCTTACACACTTTCCCAACTTCATCCACTAAGCCTTGCAGCTCCTCTTCGTCTTCACATAACAACACAGTATGATCTGCAAACAACAGTACAGGGAGTTTCCAAACACTGCCCTCTCTCACTAGGGCCGCTCCAACATCCACTGCCCTACCTTGCATCTCCTTTATTATCCCATGCATATACAGACAGAACAACCATGGAGACATGACACATCCCTGTTTCAATCCAATCTTCAAAATGGAGAAGTCACTCAGTTCACTGTCCACACCCACTGCAGCCTTAGCACCATCATACATACTCTTCACGGCATTCAACACCTTCCCATCTACTTAATATATTCTTAATACTTTCCACAATCCCTGTCTATCCACCCTATCATATGCTTTCTCCAAATCCATGAAGCCCGCATACAACTTCTTTCCCTTGTTGAGAAGCTTTTCCACTAAAGATGTAAGAATGAGTATCTGATCTACACAACCTCTTCCCTTCCTAAAACCTCCCTGTTCTTCTCCAACCAATTCCTCTGTTATTTCCCTAACTCTGTCAAGACGTATCCTACCATATACTTTTCCTATTACACTAACAGGACAAAGCTCCCTATGATTACCACATACTTCTTTTTCCCCTTTTCTTTTGTACAAGGGAATAATTATACCTGACTTCCAATCCTCCAGGACTCTATCTTCCTCCCAGGCCATTCTGCACATCTTCCACATCCACTCTACTACTATCTCTCCCCCATGCTTCAGCATTTCACCACACACTCCATCAATTCCTAGGGCTATCTCCATTTTAACTTTCTCCATTGCTTCCACAATTTCCACCACACTGATTTCTTCCTCTCTTCTCACATCCCTCCATCTCCCAGCCATTCCCCAGCTACATACACTCGCATTACTTTCCTTCTCTATGTTCAACAATTCTTTAAAGTGTTCTCTCAATCTCATCACTTCTTCTCCCTTCTCTACTAGTGATCTACCATTTTTATCTTTCAATACTCAACTAACTTCTTTGGCACCCAGCCTAACTCTCTTTACCTCCTTCCAGAACATTTTCTAACATTTCTTCAACTTTACACTCAAATTCCTTCCAATTTCCTCATCCACTCTCTTACTCTCCCTTACTAATCGTTTCACCTCTCTCTTCCTCTCTACATAAAACTCTCTCTTCCTTCTTTCAACATTTTCCAAGCCTCTGTTTCTCATCCACTCACTATATGCTTTCTTCTTTTGTGCCACAGCATCTCTCACCTCTTCATTCCACCACGCTGTTCCCTGCACACCATTTCATCTTCTCTTCAACCCACACACCATCTCAAATGCTGCACAGATTTCTTCTGTGAATATGTTACACCTTCCACGTCCTCCATCTGCTCCAATCCATATTTACCCAATCGCTCCTCCATTTCCCTTTTATATTCTGCCTTTTTTTCCTTCCTCTTGCAGCCCTTCCACTCCCTTTGCGTAATCTACTTCCTCCTGTCTTTCCCTTCTTCTATTTCTCCATTTCCTTTGGACCTTGATTCTGACCATCACTTGGTGGTGGTCAGAAAAGCCACTCCCCACTCCCCCAGTCTCTATATACTCTTGCATCTGTTACACACCTTCTCATCCTTTCATCCACACACACATAATCAATCATTCCCTTCTGATCATTCAATTCACTACCAACCTTTCTCATCACTCACCATGTATACCTATGGATCATTTTGTGACTGAAGAGGGTATTGGCTATCACCAACTTTCTCCCGGCACGAATATACACTAAAGTACATCTCTGCAGGCACACCCCACTCACCTACTACTTCATCAAACTTCACATTCCCTAATTTTCCATTCATATCTCCAATTAAAAACGCTCTCTCATTCCTTTCAAACTTTTTCTTGCACGCTTCCACATTTGTCCAGAATTCTTCTCTCACTTTGTTTGCACGATCTTGTGTTGGCCATACACGCACATAATCACCCCCATTTCTTGTCTAACTTTCAACCTTACCCACACAATCCTTGAGCCTCCGATCCATACTCTCTTATATTCTCCTTCCATCTGTTACTCACAACAATACACACTCCTTCTCTTGCCCTCTTATTTATAATATATAATATGTTACCCTGTAATTTTCCTCCATTTTTCTTTTTTTGATTATATAATTTACAATATTTACATAGTATACACATTTCACTCAGTGGGTCTCAATAGAATGATAACGCTTCCTCCCGCATATACTGATTCCCAGTTTGCAATCCTTGCTTGCATTCTGTGCATAGCCAGTAGTATTATACTAAGTATAATGGAGGAGGTTATAAAGACAACTGCCACTTGGCTATACACATAATTTATATGGACTGAAGATACTGATACTTAATTCTTCCCAGGGCTTCATTCTTTGTTTAATTGCATAGTTTCAAACTTAGGTGAATTCAACTTAATAGTTGAGCTTATGTTTAAATCCATCTCAGGTAGTGGTAGGAAGACTTTGTGTGTGTAATTAAGGATTTCATAGTGATTTGTAGCTAAGGTGGGCAAAGATGGTGTAAGTACAGCACAACAGTCGAGGTTCTCTGTACAGTCTTGATGCTGAAGTAAGAGATGGTGGTGTATCTGGACAAATTACGAAAACTGATGTGTTATGAGTGAAGTAGAAAAGCTGTGAATGCCCAGTGTGCTGATGGTTAGTAAGTTTATCTGGAGCAAATGTGAAGTTGCAGTGCTAATGACTGTCATGACTTCTTATGTCTGACATTTCACAAGGGACAGTTCCAGTTGGCTGAAATGTGAAAATGTACACAGGACAAAGGTAAACAGCATGTAAGGATGTACGACACTTTCGTTCAATACTTGATACACTAGCGAAAGTGACAGTGTCCTGCCTCTTAGAGACCATGATGAGTTTGGTGTTGATGTTGATGTTGATGATGACCAAGATCTCATTATTCTTAGAAGGAAAATGATATATTTGATAGAATGTAAACAGATTATCTGTTGTGAAAGGGACTTGAACTATTGCTGATGTTTGGTGTTAGAGTCATTTCTAAGTATTGACGCGTGAAATTCCTGTCTTGAAACACAGGCTTCAGACCATGTTTACGTATGCCTTAACTGATTACTTGACGTAGATCGTGAACTGGAAGTAAGTTAATGGTGATCTTGCCATTACCTGCATTTGTAATATCTTTCATCAAAGCGTGATAACGAGCTCTGGTGTTGTTTAACTGAAGTATTATTATGTCAGTATGTTCCAAGAGTACCAAGAAGTGTTGAAACAGTTTCATGTTTCCTTCCATTGCAGATATTTTGTCTACACCCTCTTCAGTTATCCTTTCTGCCTTTTTGAGATTTTTCACAATCATCATCGCCGTGTTTTGATTGTGAACTAGCTTCTGTTGATATGTTAATGCCTGAGAGATCTTACTAAATTTTTTGTTTATTTTTTTGAAGATCTTTTTCTCTAGCTAATCCAAAAATATTCCCTAGAATTGCATCACCTAGGCCGAACAAACCGCGCCTCACATGTGAATGTGTGATGTTGTTCATGTCTCTGAGTGTCTCATTCCACAAGATGGGATATTTTGGATCATGATGAGCATGGTAGTTTTTGTTTGTTCTAATATCCATTTTGCTAACTTCATGAATTTAGTCACTCCATCGTGTTATCAGCTTCTGAAGCAGAACTTCTTACCATAGCTTCCAGTGTCCTCAGAGGCTTGGCAATGTTCGCCAACAATACCGGTAATTCATATAAGATACCAGAAGTAATTTCAGTACTCATCATACCTTTCACATTTGCTGTCAAGGCCACTGGGGTTATAAGACATCCAAAGCTGGGAATAGCGTCGCTATTAGTAGCGGCGCTATTTAGCGCCGCTACTATTTTCATAGCGATGGTGGTAACACCATTACTTTTTGTAGCCAGTAGCGGAACTGAGAGCACCACTACTTTTTCGCCGTACTCGCGCATTACCGCGCTCCTCGCTACTCACGCGATTAAAAATACAGGTCCGGAATCGGTGAGTACATACATATATGCAGACGGTTTGTTGTATTTATTAATGACGAAGAATAATACTTTCGTCAATTCTGTCAATGATGTTTGTTCTACATTACAGCAGTAATTTATTAATTATTATTTATTAGTAATGTGCAATAATTAGACAGGACTTTGCTAGTTAACTATCGATCATTTAAATTACGTAACTGGCAGCTTGGCGAGCAGCACACACACACACACACACACACACACCTCTAACTATCCCCGTCTCTAACTCCCGCTCTCTCCCCCACTCTCTCTTTCAACCTAATTCTTACTCATTACGTTATTATTTCGTAACAGTATGTTACTTTCAGTTTAATGTAATAGAAAAAAAAAAACATTGCTACCGTATAAATAGCCTTTAAAAGAAAGCCCTAGCTCATTTTTAATTTCGTTTTCGTAGGAGTAGCACCAGTCGAACAGGGCAGTACTCCCGAGGTTGATGGCAAGCTGGTGATAGGGAGAGCTGGAGCTCCCGTTTCACCAGCCCTCAGGACTTGATCCTGATCATCTCCCTTTTCTGAACATTTTCAGTGCATTCATTTACACAGAGAGTAGGCCAGCATGCTCTCATAATACCTCTACCTTCAACTGTCTACACCACACTACATGCGCATAACATATCACACCTTCTATTTACATCTTTAGTAATGGCCGCTGCAATCTTACAATCAAATGAGGTGGTACCTCGGATTGCCACCACCGGCAGGGTAGGGCTGGAGGCACAGGGTCCTTCCGGTCGCCATCAAGCGACTGTGCCAGCAGCGACTGTTGCTATTTCCGGGAATGCTCGTCGGCGAAGAGGTGACGGTGCGGCCTTATTCTTTACCAACATCTGCGGCCTTACCACAAATTTAAACTCAGTTCATTTTTTCCTTCAGTCCATATCCCTTTGGCCCTTTTCCTCACAGAACCACAAATCTCACCCTCTACCGATATATCTCCATTTTGTTTTCCCGGTTACCATCTCCTTACAAACTTTCGAAACAAGGGCGGCACCTGTTGTTATATCAAATCCCAATATGCAGTTGACACTATTTTAAACTTCACTTCATCCAGTTTTGATTACTCATTATATAAATTAACCCGCCCCGTCCCGACGACGTATGGGTACGTTGCAACGATTTGCATTTGCCAGTCCCGGCGACGTACCAGTACGTCGTGCAATTGCAATGTGCATAATTTCGACAATTTTCAAATTTCGCGCTTGATTTGCGGTACCTCCCCTCGCCTGACCTTCCCCTACCTGCCACCAGGCGGGGACACTCGGCGACCCCGTGCGACCTGCACTAGCCCGCCACTCGTCCACTCACCTGGTAGCCACGGTCCTGCTCAGACATGGCTAAGAGAGGTCTCTCAGAGAGCGAAATTCAAGTTGCCCTGGACACCTTTACCGGCGACAGTGATTCCCCACTGGATGACGAGGAGATGGACAAGGATTATGTGCAGCCAGAGGAGGAAGAAACCACCAGCAGCGACGAGGAAGTTCCGTCACCCAGGAAGCGGCAGTACGTGACTTACCGTGCTGCTAGAGAGGGGCAGGAGGCAAAGAAGGCAGGTGGTATATCATATCCCTATCCCCAGCGTGCCTTGGAAGCAGAATTCGAGGTCGAGGACGAGGACAAGGACGAGGACGGAGCCATGGGACGTGCTGCCACGTGGTATGGACGGGAAGTGATTACACATCGTGGCCCAGAGCGCACACCACGTCGTATGAGCAGGTATGGGCCTAGCATTCTGTTTGGGGAGCTAGGAAGTCAAGTGGAGGGAGTGGGGAGTGAAATGGAAAGTCCTGGGATTAGGGAAAGTGAGAGTGACGTGAGTGAGTCATTGCTCTCCCTACGCAGTGTGAGGCAGCAGAGTGGATCACGTGGGCCAGTGCGGGTGCGTTCACTATCACGTGGGGTTGTGAGGGAGGGGGAAGGTGGAGAGGAACCACTCCAAAGCACGTCTTATGCTCCCCAATATCCCCTAACACGTGGTCGAGCAAGGTTGCGTGAGAGAGCACGTGGTGTGGTAATGGAGGGGGAAGGTGGGGAGGAACCATTCCCCAGCACGTCTTCTGCTCCCCAATATTCAACAATTTCATCCCCACAGCCCCTAATGTTCCTCAAGGCCGTAAGGGTAAGGGAAAGGGAAAGGGTAAAGGCAGAGGGAAGAGGAGTGACAGTGGGGAAGCCCTCCGTACTCCTTCTCCCCAACCTCCCCAACCAGGATCTCCTCCCCACCCAGACGAAGGCGGTGATGGGGACGAGGGATTTGTGTCGTGGGATTGGGAGGATGGGAGTCATTTTTCTCCCCTCATTCACCCCTTCACTGAGCAAGGGCGATCTGGCTGCATTGCACCAGGTTTTCACTGTAATTCAAGCAGGTTGGATTTTTTCCACCTGTTTTTCAGTGAGGCCTTCGTAGATCAGATCGTTTTTCAAACAAACCTGTTTGCAAGCGCCCAGCGCCCAGAAAGTGAAAGATTGGGAACAAGGAGTAGGCATTCTATGATTTATGATTACCCTGTCTCCATTCCAGAAATGTTCTTATTTTTTGCCCTTGTCCTTTTGATGGGTATAATAAGAAAAATAGAATTCCTGCTTACTGGACTAGGGACCCTGTTATGTTTACCCCCATATTTGGTCAAGTGATGAGCCGTAATCGGTTTCAACAAATTCTAAGTCGCCTCCATTTTTATGATGATCATGACCCTGCAAATGCAAACAACACTGACAAAATGAGGCGAATTCGGTTGGTCTTTGATCACCTCAGGCAAACCTTTCGATCCTCATTCTATCCCTATAGAGATCTCGTCATAGACGAGAGTCTCGTGTTGTGGAGAGGCAATATTTCATTCAGACAGTATATACCCAGCAAAAGGCACCGTTTTGGGTTCAAGATCTTTGTTATGTGTGACTGTAGGACTGGATACGTGCAAGACATAGTCTTGTACACCGGTGCACAGACAGACATAATAGAAGATCGAAGTATAGGACTTTCGGGAGCAGTGGTAAAGACGATGATACAAGACTACCTTCATCGTGGTCACCCTCTCTACCTCGACAACTGGTACACTAGCCCTCTTCTCGCTCGTTATCTTCACACACATGAAACGGGAGTCTGTGGAACCGTAAAGGTGAACCGGCGTCACATGGTCAAGGTAGGGCGGAAACTTGCAAGGAGTGAGGTTGTCTTCTTCAAAGCCAACAACATCCTTGCAACAGTGTGGAACCACAACAGAGAAGTAAGCCTCTTGTCCACGGTTCACCGCCCCTTGATGCACCGTACTGATTCTGTTGATTACCATAGCGAGAGCAGGCGTCGTGTTTGGAAACCTGAGTGTGTAATGGATTACAATATAAACATGCGCCTCGTGGACCAGTCTGACTCCATGATATCGACGGTAGAGTGTGCCAGGACCACGATGAAGTGGTATAAGAAACTGTTCTTTCACTTACTAGATATCACTGCTCTGAATTGCCACCACCTTCACGCCATGACCACAGGAGTTCAGGAAACATTTGAAGGGTTTGTGAGGGAGCTCACACGAGAAATCTTTGCTAAGTATGCTGTTGAAAGGCCCCAACAGCGCCCCGCACTGCCCATATTACCCAGACTCCCCAGAGAATATCCGGCCGCCATTTCCCCACTCCTATCCCTCCCCAGCCCAACAGACCTAGGCCCCAGCGCAGGTGTCACGTGTGCAGTAATTCCCAGGTGAGACTCACGACACAGAGGAAGGACACCCGCTATGAGTGCGTGCAGTGTGACGTGGGTCTCTGTATTCACCCATGTTTTAGTGAATATCACACGTTGCTGCAATTTTAGCATGGTGTGAATGCGAAAGGACGCTGAAATTATGAGGTAAATGCGAGACAGACGCTCTGTGAAAATATCAGTCATGTGGATCGCCAAATATTAGTATAAAGTGCCTACGGGTAGAACATAAGTGAAAACATTGGGTGTAAGTATATAAATCTGCCCTAAGTTGAAACTTACATAGAGAGGGTTGTTTGATGCGATATTCTGTCGCTCAGTGCAATAAATACGGCCCGTTATTATATATTTATTATTATGTGACATTCTTACGGGTATAATATAAGTTCAAATTATTGTATATGATGATGTATATTCTAAGTCAAATATTCATAGCGTGTCTATAAAGATAAGATTTCCTGACGCTTAGTCGAATGAATAAGGCACGTATTAGTCAAAATAAAAGTCAGCAAGTGATAAAGTGAATAATTAGTATATAAATGTGTGAGTGAATTAGTATATAAGTGTGTGAGTATTATGTATGACGAAACATTCCTTGCGAGGGTATTTTCAGGCGATATTCTCACGCTCACTTGAATAAATAATGGCAGTAAGTATGTACAGTGCATTGGAGGGGTGTAAACGTGTGTAATGTAAGTGGGAAAATATAATTGGAGTGAATAAATAAAGTAGATGATGAAACACGAGTGTTTGAGATCGTGGTTGCTACGTGAATAGGCGCTAGCAAATCGCTAAATGCCCTCGTAATGAATGAAAATAATTGAAAACCTTCACAGTGGTGGAGGAAAGGTTCTATGTAAATGGGAAAATAATTGGAAAGTGATAAAACAATTTGGTATGTTGAAATACGAGTCACAGCGAGTGCGCTTACTAAGCTGATGTGCGCTAAACTTATGCTGCATGTCATCATAATGAATGAAAACATCTGAAAACACTTACAAACAGTTGTAATTGGTAAATTGTCATTGAAACAGAAGTATACAAGTAGAAAAAATGATAGGTTGACTCATACCAGAAACTTAGCATATAGCATGTTACGACTCGGACCTAACTCGCTATGCTCGCGCGATGGTACAATGCTTATTTTTCCTATACATGTGTCTGAAATCCATTATATTGTTACTGTTATTGTTTATTAGTTCAAATTCAATAAATGTAGAGGTGTTGTGTGTTGTTTGTCCCATTATTCCTTACCATAGAAAACGTAAACGCATATCCAGCCCATTACAGAATACGATAGCTGCGGGGGGAAACCGCACCTGTACAGACCACTTATAGACCGCAGGGACCACTTTCTTCATGATTTTCCATCGTTTCTCGACCTAAGCGGAAGTTTTAGAAGAAAAAAATTTTTTCCAAAAAGGCTCGGGACTGGGGGATGTCATAGGTGCGGAAAGGCTCGGGACGTGACGGGTTAAATTGCCAAAACATTACCAAATATATCTGTGTAGTTTATCGTTCCCCCAATGCTTCTTCGGAACCCAGTGTATTTGATTCCATATCCACTCAGTTGAGTAACCTTGACCTTGCCTTTGGCAATGAAATTACCATTTTGGGTGATTTTAACATACACAATGTTGAATGGTTATTGCATTCTGCCCGGACTGATGACGCTGGTCTAGAATACGAGCTGTTTGGGGAATCGTTTAATCTCACCCAATTGGTAAAGCAACCAACCAGAATACCTGATAATCCTGACCATAATGCCCATCTCTTGGATTTATTCTTGACAAATAATCCAGATCAATACAGGATAGAGGTACTGTCACCACTTGGATCCTCTGACCACAATCTCATCAAAGCCTCATTAGTTAACCCTCCTACACCTCCCCATTCCGAACCTGTCAGGGTGACCCGATGGCACTTTGACAGGGCAGACTGGGATGGATTTAGAAATTATCTTGCTGATGTTCCATGGCAGTCTTTCTTCTCTAGTGATCCCAATTCTACCCAGTCCCACATTTGCGACTTAATACTAGCTGGTATGGATTTATTCATACCAAGTCAACAATTCACTAAAAGATCAAACTCTCCAAAATGGTTTGATGGCAATTGTGCCAGAGCAACAGCCCAAAAGTCATTAGCATATAACTCTTACTTAAAATAAAAAACATCTGAATCACTCTCCCAATTTAAAATTGCTAGAAATCATGCAAAAGCTGTATTAAATCTATCTAAATCAAACTTTCTTCAAAAGCAAGCATCAAAACGACTTAACAACCTTAATGACAATAGAATATTCTGGTCAACTCTTAATTCTTTCAATAATAACTTGAACAAGTCATCTTCCATTCCCCTACTAAAATCTTCAGATGGCAATATTACAAATGACCCACGTGGGAAAGCAGATATCTTTGCTAGTACCTTTGCAAGAAACTCTACCATAGATGATACCAGCCAGAATGTCTCAGTATTGGAACTTGATTCTCCCGAAATTGCCCCACTTAAAATACAGACAAGATTCGTAAAATCCATCCTAGACAATTTACCTACCAACAAAGCTCCAGGCCCAGATGGAATTCCGCCAATTGTTTTGAAAAAGTGTTCCCCTGAACTTGCCTCTGTCCTAGCCAAATTATTCAGACTATGCATATGTACTTCTTTATTCCCAAATTCATGGAAAGAAGCCAATATCCACCCAGTTCCGAAGAAAGGAAGTTCGTCTGACCCCTCCAATTACATACCAATAGCTGTCACATCTTCTCTTGGTAAGGTATTTGAAACTTTAATTAATAAGCATATTGTTAAACATCTTGAATCCAACAACTTAATTAGTGATAGACAATACGGTTTTCGCCACGAAAGATCCACCATTGACATACTCAATCTCTTAACTCATACCATCCATCAATCAATTGATCTTTTTGGAGAAACTCATGCAGTAGCCCTTGATATTTCTAAAGCTTTCAAAAGAGTATGGCACCGTTCCCTGCTGTCCAAACTCTCTTGCTATGGACTAACGTCTTTTGTTCCTTTGATTTCTTCTTAGTGACAGGAAAGTAAGAGTAAAAGTAGATGATGTATATTCGAATTTCCACTCAATTAACGCCGGCGTGCCGCAGGGATCAGTTCTGGCGCCAACCCTATTCCTGGTTCATATTAATGATCTCTTATCTGTCACTCACAATCCCGTTCACTCATATGCAGATGACTCAACACTACATAGTTCATTCACACTCAGACATCCATTTACAAAGTCTAATATCTCTACCTCTCAACTCAGTACAGCCATCTCCATAAATCAAGATCTAGCTACAATCAGTGGATGGGGACAAAACAACCTTGTCTCTTTTAATGCTAGTAAAACTAAATATATACAGTTTACTAATAGACAGATATTGCCAGATTCGTACATTACCTTCAGTGGTACTAATATTTCCATCTCCAAAAGTATTGAAATTCTTGGTGTCTCACTTAACAGTACCCTCAGCTGGACCTCTCATGTCAGATCACTTGCTAAAACCGCCTCAAAGAAACTTGGATTATTGTACAGAGTCCGTAACTTCTTTGCCGATGAGCAGTTAGCTATAATTTATAAGAGTCATGTGCGCTCTCAGCTTGAATATTGCTCACCCTTGTGGCATGGTAGTGGAGAGGTTGCATTAAGACAACTAGACAAAATTCAGAATAAAGCTGTTAGAATCATTAACAACCCTGCCATTACATATAAACTACCTCCCCTGCAAGTAAGAAGGAATGTTGCCTCCCTTGCATTATTTTACAGATATTTTTTTGGCAAATGCTCAGACGAAGTTGCGTCCATGGTGCCACCTCTCCACGCCTTCCCTCGTGCTACACAGGCATCTGGTAGCGCTCATGACTGGAATGTCACTCAACCATATTGCAGAACTTCTTCCTATCAGAATTCTTTCATTCCCCGAACTGCATCTCTCTGGAACTCGCTTCCTCAGAGTTGTTTTCCTCCAAATTTCAACCCACAACTGTTCAAGTCTAACTGTTACAGATATTTTATGAACAGAGGACACCAGTAATCTGGTGTATGGATTATTTTTTTTTTCCCCAATTGTTTTTCATTCCACCGTTCTGTTATTTAAAAAAAAAAAAAAATCTCAAAAAGGGTATCATTGAAAATATAATAAATCTGTATAATATGTATCAATGGTAGGCCAAATTTTTTTACCTTTTATTTACGTAAGTTACTTTCAGTAGGTATATATACTAGGTAAAAAAGTAAAAGAACATTTGTTACATTATACAGTAAATACCTTTTTCCTGTACCTTCGGCTCTAAGCTTCATTAAAGTGACACCGACATATATATATATATATATATATATATATATATATATATATATATACTGACATTAGCGGTACACAACATAACCTCCCAGACTGACTAATATTATCAAAACAGTATATAGTGTATTGCTACATCACAGATTTTTGTTAACCTTTCCTTCGTGTACTTTTTCTTATCCAAAGTAGCGGGAGCGTCGCTACATTTAGTATCAAGTAGCGAAACCAGTAACGCCACTACTTTTTCGAGTTAGTAACGGTAATGGGAGCAGCACTACTTTTTATTAGTAGCGTTCCCAGCTTTGAAGGCATCCTTGCCGTATAATATGTTGAGGGTCAAAGTGAGCTGATACTCTTGCTATATAGATTACAATCCATGGTATAAGTTCCCTCTTCGTTACCTACCGAAAAAATAAAAGTCTCTTAATTAGCTAATCCAGTCATCCTGAGGTCAATGATTGTGATGATGCGCATTATAACTGGCTCTTGGAGAACAATAACTTTGCTCGTTGTTTCACTTACAGAAGGAGTTTAAATCGATACCTAGATCATGTAAGTGCTGCATTGTAGCATTTGTAGCAACAATTGCACCTATTTTTGTTTGTTTGTAATGCAATCTTAATTTATTTCTGTATTTACTGATTTCTTCTATGGTAGTTTATTTTCATCGATTGTGTTCAGTTTCTTGGTGGTATCTGAGGTTACATAATTGCTGGCTAAATTCCTTGAGACTCTGTTTAAATGACCAACATGAATATGCTCTCTTTGCCGCTCGACAGTGACTTAATTACTACCTTTTTGGCTGTCTTCTTAATTACTCTGTATGGGCCTTCAAATATCAGTGATAGTTTATTGTCTCAAGTGTGAATGATACCACAGTCAGTGTCTCCTATGCTGATAGTTGATTCTTTTGCCTTCTTATTAAATGACTCTATCATTTCTTCCTTGGACATCAAATATTATTTCTTCTCCATTTTGTGTATCTCTTAGAATTCACACCAACGGAGTTTAGGGAAATCATCATAATTGTATACATGCAAATTTTCACCACCCAGAATCTCATACGGTAACTTTTTGTCTGTCCCGTAAATAATGAAATGTGGTGTGTATCCTGTAGACTTGTTTATTGTACAATTAATTGATGCTTCCACTCTGGGAATCCAGTTATCTCAGCTTGCATAATTTTCATTGAGAAAGTGTCATACCACATCCAAAACTTTTTTGTTTTGTCTCTCTAACAACCCATTGGATGTTGAGTGATAGCTTACGATACTGACCTTTTTCATATTGTATTGTTTACAATATTTCTTGAAAGATTTCATACTTAAATTCACCTCCATTATCACTTATTGGTGTGGTGAATCTACATAATTATAATATGGTCTATGATTACCCTTGCTACTCTTTCTGTTGTCTTATCCGTAATTGGGAATAAAATCACATATCTTGAGAAACAATCTTTAGCAACGAAAAGATATTGATTATTATTGTAAGATAAGGGTAACTTAACCCCTTAATGCCTAACTGCATCAACTGATGCGATGAGAGTTTTATACCAAACTGCCTAATCGCATCAACTGAGTGGGGCCTGTAAAAAACTGTGGAGCGCTTGCTCCACCTGGATTATGCCGTACATAGCTTCAGGCCAATTAGAACTCACCCCTGAGGTGGCATGAGGGGGGGATCAGACTGACCCAGGCATTGGAGGGGATCAGACTGACCCAGGCATTGGGGGGGCACTCTCCCTCTGGACCCCATCCGTGCCACCATCTACCCCACTCCCTCCTTGTCCCCCATCACCCTCCCACCCCTCCATGTACCTGCATCTCTCCTCTCACCACCACCGGTGTCCCCTCCCACCCATTCTCGCCCCTCCTTCCACCCTGTTAACCTTGTGTCCCCCCCAAACCCCACCCCATCCCTCCCTCCTTGTCCCTCACTACCCAGCCACCTCCTACAGACCCCTGAGAGGTATCAGGCTGCCAAGATGTTACAGAACACACTGAAGTGCTTTCTTTTCATGCGAAAAGTTGATTATTTTTAGGACTAGCTGGATACTACAGATCATTCATACAACTCCCCACAGACTACTTTATCTCGCCACAACCTAGTGATCTCCCCACAGCCTACTTTATCTCGCCACAACCTAGTGATCTCCCCACAGCCTACTTTATCTCGCCACAACCTAGTGATCTCCCCACACCTACCTATAACTGTTTTCATGATTTGTGTGACAAAACACTTTGAAATGACCTGTTTCAATAAGAGAAATAGGTAGTTATCAAAATGTTCACGTTTGAGCATATTCATGGGGTAACTATTAAAAACTTTTTTGAACTTTGATGCACAATTATGTGGTAACCATTAGGCCTACGGGGATGCGGATTGCATTGTCAGGTGTGTAAATTCTTCCTCTTTAGCCAGAACACAATCAATTTGCCCTTGGTGAAAGTCGCCCAAACCCCTCCGAATTGCAGCTGCAGGGGGGTACGCACCAGAAATAACTGTGGTCGTAAGGGGTTGACTAAGTCAACTGCGACAACATCCCACGGTTGGTTAGGTACAGGATATTTCCCTATAGATGCACGTGTTAATGTGTAGCCTCTTTGTGTGGCACATAAATGGTATCTATGTGACTGTGTATCTCTTTGCATAATGATGGCCAGTAGGATAATATCCACGCTTGTCTGACCATCTTATCTTTGCCGGGATGTCCTGCATGTGGAAAACGTGAGGTATCATTTCATTTATTACCACTAGTTGTCTGTTATTAATTTTCTTAATGATCTGGTTGTCCTGGGTTGATCCTATACGAGGCATCGTCAACTACTGTACTGTGAATTGTTTGAGTGGTATATGTAGGCTGGGTAATTGTATGTTCCTGCCACTCTCCAACTTGGATATAACTTTAGACCACGTTGGATCAAGTCTCAGTGCTTTCGAGATTTCATCATGGTTTGGGATGTTTCCCTTTAGAACTAATGTTGCGACATGATTTGTCATTGGATTCCTAGATAATATATCCGTGGCTAAATTTATTTTGCCTTGTGTGTTGTGAATATGTAAATTAAAATTTTCAACCGTACATTTCCATCTTGCTCTCCTCCCAGAGAGGAGTTTTGCTTGGAATATGCCCACGAGCGTTTATGGTCAGTGAATAGGTAAATTTCATAACCATACATCATATCTCAAAACTTTTGTAATACAAAAACCACTGCAAGTGTCTCTAGGTCTGTAGTACAATAATTTTTCTCTGCACCTTTTATTTGTCTGCTAGCGAATGCAATTGGTTGATTTTTTCAGTGCTTATCTACTTCCATCAATACGGCCCCTAATCCTTTAAGAGATGCATCTGTGCAAATTATAAATGGTTTTTGTTAAATTAGGATAGGTGAAGCAAGGTGCACATGTAAGTTCATCTTTTAATTTATTGAATGCTAGTTCTTGTTCCTCTCCCCACTGAAATACAGCTTGTTTTTTGAGCAGATGGAATAATGGTTCTGTTACGTGAGAAATTTGTTGTATGAATGATCTGTAGTATCCAGCTAATCCTAAAAATGTTTTGCTTCCTTCACACACGTGGGTTCAGGTAAATCCTTTACTGCTTGTGTTTTCTCATCTGAGGTGTGGATACCTTCTGCATCGAGTCTGTGGCCCAAGAACTTTATTTCCTTAAAGCAAAATTTGCATTTAGCTTAATTTTGAAATCAGCATTGGCTAACTTATGTAGTAGCTGGTCTGTTTTCTGTGAATGTTCATGTATTGTGTGTGTTGCAGTTATGATGTCATCCAAGTATACAAAGATACCATTTCCTAACATTCCTGATAGTACACAATTCATTAATTATTGAAATGTTCCTGGAGCTGTCCTTAACCCTGCTGGCATTTTTTACATTGATAATGTCCTGTATCTGTAGAGAAAGCATTGTATTTGCGCGACTCTTCTTCAAGCACGATTGTGATAATATCCATTAAGCAAATCGACTGCGGAAAATAGAATATTTTCTGGTCAAATATTTTGCAAGTCGTCATTTAACAATGGCACAGGAAACCTGTCTGGGGTTGTTTAATTTATGGTAATCGACTACCGCACGCATTTCACCATTTAATTTGGGCATGAAAATAGAGTGGCAGTCCATCGGGAGACTGATGGTTTGATAATACCCATTTTTAACATTTCATCAACATACTGATTTGCAAGGGTACGTTATGAGTGTGCTACCCTATATGTTGGTACATATATATACTGGTTGTTTGTCCTGGTATACGTTAATCTTGTGGTGAATTAGGTTAGTACAACCAAATTTTTCTCCAAGTAATGCTCCTGTCTGCTGTTTTTTTTTTCAATAAATCCAGTTTATACATTATTTTGCATATCAAAATTTCTTGAGTGAATCAAATTCTCCTTTATGTACTCTCTGTCTATCAATTTTATCTTGATGTTCCACCTATTGTTACTTCATATATAGCAACAGGATAAGTCTCTAAAGTACATAAACAAGTCCCCATTTTCATCTACACTTCTCCATTCATCTGATTAATTAGGAACACATGAGTTTCCCCATCATTATTCACCTGACATGAGGCGTTTTCCACCGACAGCCCTCTCACTTTACTTAATTTTTCTAAGACAATAACAGTACCATTCTTCAATTTACTCTTTATGGTGACTTTGATATATGATTTAGGTGGAGTAACTACATCATTGATGAGATGTGCGGGAATTAATGTTGGAAGTTTACTGCCACCTCGGTCCCTGGGTCAAGGGGATGATAGGGATGGAAGGGTTGGTTTGAGTGCATGTGTACCCTTGTCAGACTGAATCATTCTGCTAAGAAGTTTGATCGTTCCGCACTCCTTTCGGTTTTGTGCAATTGTTAGGTGACATTTCTGGTGAAATTTCCTCTATGAATTCGTTGTCATATTCTATCCCATCCACGTGTGGGAGTAATACGATATTCTCTTTCCTCGTGGTTCTCAAACCCAGTAACATGCTAGCTCTTATCGCTAGGTTCTCTAGCATATAGAAATTGTGGTGATTGTCCTCGTACTCTCTGTAAAACTGATATCTGTATCATGCCCTTTACGGTTATGTGTTTGCCATCTGTAGCATACAAGTCTAAGCCTCCATGAAGATTACTTTCTTATTTCTAAAAGTCCGCTCTAATTCCTCTTGTGTTATTAAATTCACTGGTGAGTCTGAATCCAAGAATAATAAAATCTTTTGCTCTTCACAGGAAGCGGACACCAAGATACATTATATTTCCGCGTATGCTTCCTATATGCACTCTAGGAGTGTTTTTCTTTATATATGGTCGTTTTTTGTAGTGGCATGCCCTTCCACTGATTTAAAAACAAATACTAACATTTCAACTGTTTTGTAATGTGACGTCCACTGTCCTGTTTTTTTATGCTTTCTGCAATATACCTGCATCCCTTTTTCTTTATCTCTATCTTCCTTGTGCTTAATGTAACGTTCAGATTTCATGTGGCCAGGATTCGCACATTAATAACATAGAGTAGGACCGTCTCCCGAATGTGACCCACGAAATGACTTTCCATATTTTGGTTTTTCTGTAGCACAGTTTTGATTGGACTACGTGCAAATTTTGGGGGTTGCCTGTGTTCTGGTGTTTGCAATGGCAGCCTCGATGTCAGCTGTTGTTTTGTTCGTTCTCAGGTCGTGATCGTTTTTGTTCTGTACTTGTGCTAGATGTATTCATGGCTGCCACTATGTCAGTAATTCTCATCCTGGTTGAACTGGACTGCGATATTTCACTCACCCCTGCTTTGTTGCAATTCATCTCTACCTTGCTTATAAAATCAGTAAACACATTCCTTGGCTATAAACAACTGGTTTTTGCTAACTTTTGTACCCTGTCAGGTAACTTACACAATGCAGCTACATAAGGATGTCTATGACATGCATTGCTGACATCTTCCCATCATCTGTTACCCAGTCTGAGTTCTCTGTACTGGCTAACAGCATTCTCTTAATTGTGGATACATCTACTATTATTTCACCTAAGACAGGGTTTGTGGGATGCTGTCTCATAAGATCTATGATCTAATGTAATTCTGGAGTTATACCTGGCAAAAAAATTATATCTCCAGAAAATTTCTTTACGACTTCCTGTCATAAACTCATCATATGTCTGAGCTCATAACAACTTATCAGATCTAAGCAGATCACCAGCTGGTCACCCTTCTTGGTTAGTCCTTGATGAAAACACAGCTATATTTTAATTCTTATCTCTTGTATGTCTTTTAAGAAAAAGTTGCTTTGACTCATTTAGAAGTGTCATTACATCAATGCAGTCTTTGTCCGCGCCTGAGAATTTTGATATTTTTATCCTATGGCACACAAGTGCTTGATGTGGGGAAGTTGAATCTGTGGTGTTAGTTCCGCTCGTTATTGTGTTTGTTTGTTTGGTCAGAATCACTTGAAGTCCCTTGTGGTTATGAGAAGGAATTAATGTGTATGTATTTCCGGACCTATGTATCCTATTGAATAAGTTTTCATAAATATGTAGGACACCATTATCCTCAACTCTTCTCACAGGAGAAGTGACTGTTTCTTGATGTTTTGTTCGTGGAGAACTGTGTATGTTAGTTACGTTTTCTTGTCATTCTACTGTACTAACACTGAATCGCGATTGGGCAATTCAAATGCTGTCTCCTCTGGCAATGAAGTTGGTGGTGTTTGAAACATCCTGTAATAGCACCAGTCACTAATTAAGAAACATATTTTGCTAAGGAATGTTGTCTCATGAAACACTTTTAATGTATGTGCTGACTGTATAGATAGCAACAATGATTAGGATTAACCCGTCATGTAGTAACTTTTTCACTTCCATGCTCACTTCCCTGTTTCTTATCATTGATGTCAAGGAACTAGCAAACTTATTTCCTTGTTGTACCCGTTCAAGCACTTCACCCTTTAAACTTCCATCTTGACTCATCACATTACCCAAGTACTTAAACACACTCACATTTTCCATTGCCTCCTCATCGAACCTCACTGCATATTCAGTGACTTCACTTCTCTGGAAGACCATCACTTTACTCTTCCCTACATTCACCTTTAGATTCCGATTCTTACACACTTTCCCAACTTCATCCACTAAGCCTTGCAGCTCCTCTTCGTCTTCACATAACAACACAGTATGATCTGCAAACAACAGTACAGGGAGTTTCCAAACACTGCCCTCTCTCACTAGGGCCGCTCCAACATCCACTGCCCTACCTTGCATCTCCTTTATTATCCCATGCATATACAGACAGAACAACCATGGAGACATGACACATCCCTGTTTCAATCCAATCTTCAAAATGGAGAAGTCACTCAGTTCACTGTCCACACCCACTGCAGCCTTAGCACCATCATACATACTCTTCACGGCATTCAACACCTTCCCATCTACTTAATATATTCTTAATACTTTCCACAATCCCTGTCTATCCACCCTATCATATGCTTTCTCCAAATCCATGAAGCCCGCATACAACTTCTTTCCCTTGTTGAGAAGCTTTTCCACTAAAGATGTAAGAATGAATATCTGATCTACACAACCTCTTCCCTTCCTAAAACCTCCCTGTTCTTCTCCAACCAATTCCTCTGTTATTTCCCTAACTCTGTCAAGACGTATCCTACCATATACTTTTCCTATTACACTAACAGGACAAAGCTCCCTATGATTACCACATACTTCTTTTTCCCCTTTTCTTTTGTACAAGGGAATAATTATACCTGACTTCCAATCCTCCAGGACTCTATCTTCCTCCCAGGCCATTCTGCACATCTTCCACATCCACTCTACTACTATCTCTCCCCCATGCTTCAGCATTTCACCACACACTCCATCAATTCCTAGGGCTATCTCCATTTTAACTTTCTCCATTGCTTCCACAATTTCCACCACACTGATTTCTTCCTCTCTTCTCACATCCCTCCATCTCCCAGCCATTCCCCAGCTACATACACTCGCATTACTTTCCTTCTCTATGTTCAACAATTCTTTAAAGTGTTCTCTCAATCTCATCACTTCTCCCTTCTCTACTAGTGATCTACCATTTTTATCTTTCAATACTCAACTAACTTCTTTGGCACCCAGCCTAACTCTCTTTACCTCCTTCCAGAACATTTTCTAACATTTCTTCAACTTTACACTCAAATTCCTTCCAATTTCCTCATCCACTCTCTTACTCTCCCTTACTAATCGTTTCACCTCTCTCTTCCTCTCTACATAAAACTCTCTCTTCCTTCTTTCAACATTTTCCAAGCCTCTGTTTCTCATCCACTCACTATATGCTTTCTTCTTTTGTGCCACAGCATCTCTCACCTCTTCATTCCACCACGCTGTTCCCTGCACACCATTTCATCTTCTCTTCAACCCACACACCATCTCAAATGCTGCACAGATTTCTTCTGTGAATATGTTACACCTTCCACGTCCTCCATCTGCTCCAATCCATATTTACCCAATCGCTCCTCCATTTCCCTTTTATATTCTGCCTTTTTCCTTCCTCTTGCAGCCCTTCCACTCCCTTTGCGTAATCTACTTCCTCCTGTCTTTCCCTTCTTCTATTTCTCCATTTCCTTTGGACCTTGATTCTGACCATCACTTGGTGGTGGTCAGAAAAGCCACTCCCCACTCCCCCAGTCTCTATATACTCTTGCATCTGTTACACACCTTCTCATCCTTTCATCCACACACACATAATCAATCATTCCCTTCTGATCATTCAATTCACTACCAACCTTTCTCATCACTCACCATGTATACCTATGGATCATTTTGTGACTGAAGAGGGTATTGGCTATCACCAACTTTCTCCCGGCACGAATATACACTAAAGTACATCTCTGCAGGCACACCCCACTCACCTACTACTTCATCAAACTTCACATTCCCTAATTTTCCATTCATATCTCCAATTAAAAACGCTCTCTCATTCCTTTCAAACTTTTTCTTGCACGCTTCCACATTTGTCCAGAATTCTTCTCTCACTTTGTTTGCACGATCTTGTGTTGGCCATACACGCACATAATCACCCCCATTTCTTGTCTAACTTTCAACCTTACCCACACAATCCTTGAGCCTCCGATCCATACTCTCTTATATTCTCCTTCCATCTGTTACTCACAACAATACACACTCCTTCTCTTGCCCTCTTATTTATAATATATAATATGTTACCCTGTAATTTTCCTCCATTTTTCTTTTTTTGATTATATAATTTACAATATTTACATAGTATACACATTTCACTCAGTGGGTCTCAATAGAATGATAACGCTTCCTCCCGCATATACTGATTCCCAGTTTGCAATCCTTGCTTGCATTCTGTGCATAGCCAGTAGTATTATACTAAGTATAATGGAGGAGGTTATAAAGACAACTGCCACTTGGCTATACACATAATTTATATGGACTGAAGATACTGATACTTAATTCTTCCCAGGGCTTCATTCTTTGTTTAATTGCATAGTTTCAAACTTAGGTGAATTCAACTTAATAGTTGAGCTTATGTTTAAATCCATCTCAGGTAGTGGTAGGAAGACTTTGTGTGTGTAATTAAGGATTTCATAGTGATTTGTAGCTAAGGTGGGCAAAGATGGTGTAAGTACAGCACAA
>NW_027645330.1:0-24990 GCF_032717465.1 Coenobita brevimanus | reverse complement strand
CAGTCGAGGTTCTCTGTACAGTCTTGATGCTGAAGTAAGAGATGGTGGTGTATCTGGACAAATTACGAAAACTGATGTGTTATGAGTGAAGTAGAAAAGCTGTGAATGCCCAGTGTGCTGATGGTTAGTAAGTTTATCTGGAGCAAATGTGAAGTTGCAGTGCTAATGACTGTCATGACTTCTTATGTCTGACATTTCACAAGGGACAGTTCCAGTTGGCTGAAATGTGAAAATGTACACAGGACAAAGGTAAACAGCATGTAAGGATGTACGACACTTTCGTTCAATACTTGATACACTAGCGAAAGTGACAGTGTCCTGCCTCTTAGAGACCATGATGAGTTTGGTGTTGATGTTGATGTTGATGATGACCAAGATCTCATTATTCTTAGAAGGAAAATGATATATTTGATAGAATGTAAACAGATTATCTGTTGTGAAAGGGACTTGAACTATTGCTGATGTTTGGTGTTAGAGTCATTTCTAAGTATTGACGCGTGAAATTCCTGTCTTGAAACACAGGCTTCAGACCATGTTTACGTATGCCTTAACTGATTACTTGACGTAGATCGTGAACTGGAAGTAAGTTAATGGTGATCTTGCCATTACCTGCATTTGTAATATCTTTCATCAAAGCGTGATAACGAGCTCTGGTGTTGTTTAACTGAAGTATTATTATGTCAGTATGTTCCAAGAGTACCAAGAAGTGTTGAAACAGTTTCATGTTTCCTTCCATTGCAGATATTTTGTCTACACCCTCTTCAGTTATCCTTTCTGCCTTTTTGAGATTTTTCACAATCATCATCGCCGTGTTTTGATTGTGAACTAGCTTCTGTTGATATGTTAATGCCTGAGAGATCTTACTAAATTTTTTGTTTATTTTTTGAAGATCTTTTTCTCTAGCTAATCCAAAAATATTCCCTAGAATTGCATCACCTAGGCCGAACAAACCGCGCCTCACATGTGAATGTGTGATGTTGTTCATGTCTCTGAGTGTCTCATTCCACAAGATGGGATATTTTGGATCATGATGAGCATGGTAGTTTTTGTTTGTTCTAATATCCATTTTGCTAACTTCATGAATTTAGTCACTCCATCGTGTTATCAGCTTCTGAAGCAGAACTTCTTACCATAGCTTCCAGTGTCCTCAGAGGCTTGGCAATGTTCGCCAACAATACCGGTAATTCATATAAGATACCAGAAGTAATTTCAGTACTCATCATACCTTTCACATTTGCTGTCAAGGCCACTGGGGTTATAAGACATCCAAAGCTGGGAATAGCGTCGCTATTAGTAGCGGCGCTATTTAGCGCCGCTACTATTTTCATAGCGATGGTGGTAACACCATTACTTTTTGTAGCCAGTAGCGGAACTGAGAGCACCACTACTTTTTCGCCGTACTCGCGCATTACCGCGCTCCTCGCTACTCACGCGATTAAAAATACAGGTCCGGAATCGGTGAGTACATACATATATGCAGACGGTTTGTTGTATTTATTAATGACGAAGAATAATACTTTCGTCAATTCTGTCAATGATGTTTGTTCTACATTACAGCAGTAATTTATTAATTATTATTTATTAGTAATGTGCAATAATTAGACAGGACTTTGCTAGTTAACTATCGATCATTTAAATTACGTAACTGGCAGCTTGGCGAGCAGCACACACACACACACACACACACACACCTCTAACTATCCCCGTCTCTAACTCCCGCTCTCTCCCCCACTCTCTCTTTCAACCTAATTCTTACTCATTACGTTATTATTTCGTAACAGTATGTTACTTTCAGTTTAATGTAATAGAAAAAATACATTGCTACTGTATAAATAGCCTTTAAAAGAAAGCCCTAGCTCATTTTTAATTTCGTTTTCGTAGGAGTAGCACCAGTCGAACAGGGCAGTACTCCCGAGGTTGATGGCAAGCTGGTGATAGGGAGAGCTGGAGCTCCCGTTTCACCAGCCCTCAGGACTTGATCCTGATCATCTCCCTTTTCTGAACATTTTCAGTGCATTCATTTACACAGAGAGTAGGCCAGCATGCTCTCATAATACCTCTACCTTCAACTGTCTACACCACACTACATGCGCATAACATATCACACCTTCTATTTACATCTTTAGTAATGGCCGCTGCAATCTTACAATCAAATGAGGTGGTACCTCGGATTGCCACCACCGGCAGGGTAGGGCTGGAGGCACAGGGTCCTTCCGGTCGCCATCAAGCGACTGTGCCAGCAGCGACTGTTGCTATTTCCGGGAATGCTCGTCGGCGAAGAGGTGACGGTGCGGCCTTATTCTTTACCAACATCTGCGGCCTTACCACAAATTTAAACTCAGTTCATTTTTTCCTTCAGTCCATATCCCTTTGGCCCTTTTCCTCACAGAACCACAAATCTCACCCTCTACCGATATATCTCCATTTTGTTTTCCCGGTTACCATCTCCTTACAAACTTTCGAAACAAGGGCGGCACCTGTTGTTATATCAAATCCCAATATGCAGTTGACACTATTTTAAACTTCACTTCATCCAGTTTTGATTACTCATTATATAAATTAAATTGCCAAAACATTACCAAATATATCTGTGTAGTTTATCGTTCCCCCAATGCTTCTTCGGAACCCAGTGTATTTGATTCCATATCCACTCAGTTGAGTAACCTTGACCTTGCCTTTGGCAATGAAATTACCATTTTGGGTGATTTTAACATACACAATGTTGAATGGTTATTGCATTCTGCCCGGACTGATGACGCTGGTCTAGAATACGAGCTGTTTGGGGAATCGTTTAATCTCACCCAATTGGTAAAGCAACCAACCAGAATACCTGATAATCCTGACCATAATGCCCATCTCTTGGATTTATTCTTGACAAATAATCCAGATCAATACAGGATAGAGGTACTGTCACCACTTGGATCCTCTGACCACAATCTCATCAAAGCCTCATTAGTTAACCCTCCTACACCTCCCCATTCCGAACCTGTCAGGGTGACCCGATGGCACTTTGACAGGGCAGACTGGGATGGATTTAGAAATTATCTTGCTGATGTTCCATGGCAGTCTTTCTTCTCTAGTGATCCCAATTCTACCCAGTCCCACATTTGCGACTTAATACTAGCTGGTATGGATTTATTCATACCAAGTCAACAATTCACTAAAAGATCAAACTCTCCAAAATGGTTTGATGGCAATTGTGCCAGAGCAACAGCCCAAAAGTCATTAGCATATAACTCTTACTTAAAATAAAAAACATCTGAATCACTCTCCCAATTTAAAATTGCTAGAAATCATGCAAAAAGCTGTATTAAATCTATCTAAATCAAACTTTCTTCAAAAGCAAGCATCAAAACGACTTAACAACCTTAATGACAATAGAATATTCTGGTCAACTCTTAATTCTTTCAATAATAACTTGAACAAGTCATCTTCCATTCCCCTACTAAAATCTTCAGATGGCAATATTACAAATGACCCACGTGGGAAAGCAGATATCTTTGCTAGTACCTTTGCAAGAAACTCTACCATAGATGATACCAGCCAGAATGTCTCAGTATTGGAACTTGATTCTCCCGAAATTGCCCCACTTAAAATACAGACAAGATTCGTAAAATCCATCCTAGACAATTTACCTACCAACAAAGCTCCAGGCCCAGATGGAATTCCGCCAATTGTTTTGAAAAAGTGTTCCCCTGAACTTGCCTCTGTCCTAGCCAAATTATTCAGACTATGCATATGTACTTCTTTATTCCCAAATTCATGGAAAGAAGCCAATATCCACCCAGTTCCGAAGAAAGGAAGTTCGTCTGACCCCTCCAATTACATACCAATAGCTGTCACATCTTCTCTTGGTAAGGTATTTGAAACTTTAATTAATAAGCATATTGTTAAACATCTTGAATCCAACAACTTAATTAGTGATAGACAATACGGTTTTCGCCACGAAAGATCCACCATTGACATACTCAATCTCTTAACTCATACCATCCATCAATCAATTGATCTTTTTGGAGAAACTCATGCAGTAGCCCTTGATATTTCTAAAGCTTTCAAAAGAGTATGGCACCGTTCCCTGCTGTCCAAACTCTCTTGCTATGGACTAACGTCTTTTGTTCCTTTGATTTCTTCTTAGTGACAGGAAAGTAAGAGTAAAAGTAGATGATGTATATTCGAATTTCCACTCAATTAACGCCGGCGTGCCGCAGGGATCAGTTCTGGCGCCAACCCTATTCCTGGTTCATATTAATGATCTCTTATCTGTCACTCACAATCCCGTTCACTCATATGCAGATGACTCAACACTACATAGTTCATTCACACTCAGACATCCATTTACAAAGTCTAATATCTCTACCTCTCAACTCAGTACAGCCATCTCCATAAATCAAGATCTAGCTACAATCAGTGGATGGGGACAAAACAACCTTGTCTCTTTTAATGCTAGTAAAACTAAATATATACAGTTTACTAATAGACAGATATTGCCAGATTCGTACATTACCTTCAGTGGTACTAATATTTCCATCTCCAAAAGTATTGAAATTCTTGGTGTCTCACTTAACAGTACCCTCAGCTGGACCTCTCATGTCAGATCACTTGCTAAAACCGCCTCAAAGAAACTTGGATTATTGTACAGAGTCCGTAACTTCTTTGCCGATGAGCAGTTAGCTATAATTTATAAGAGTCATGTGCGCTCTCAGCTTGAATATTGCTCACCCTTGTGGCATGGTAGTGGAGAGGTTGCATTAAGACAACTAGACAAAATTCAGAATAAAGCTGTTAGAATCATTAACAACCCTGCCATTACATATAAAATACATAACATTCAAGTAAGAAGGAATGTTGACTAACTTGCATTATTTTACAGATATTATTTTTGCAAAAGCTCAGACGAAGTTGCGTCCATGGTGCCACCTCTCCACGCCTTCCCTCGTGCTACACAGGCATCTGGTAGCGCTCATGACTGGAATGTCACTCAACCATATTGCAGAACTTCTTCCTATCAGAATTCTTTCATTCCCGAACTGCATCTCTCTGGAACTCGCTTCCCCAGAGTTGTTTTACTCCAAATTTCAACCCACAACTGTTCAAGTCTAACTGTTACAGATATTTTATGAACAGAGGACACCAGTAATCTGGTGTATGGATTATTTTTTTTCCCCATTTGTTTTTCATTCCTCCGTTCTGTTATTTAAAAAAAAAAAAAAAAATCTCAAAAAGGGTATCATTGAAAATATAATAAATCTGTATAATATGTATCAATGGTAGGCCAAATTTTTTTACCTTTTATTTACGTAAGTTACTTTCAGTAGGTATATATACTAGGTAAAAAAGTAAAAGAACATTTGTTACATTATACAGTAAATACCTTTTTCCTGTACCTTCGGCTCTAAGCTTCATTAAAGTGACACCGACATATAAATATATATATATATATATATATATATATATATATATATATACTGACATTAGCGGTACACAACATAACCTCCCAGACTGACTAATATTATCAAAACAGTATATAGTGTATTGCTACATCACAGATTTTTGTTAACCTTTCCTTCGTGTACTTTTTTCTTATCCAAAGTAGCGGGAGCGTCGCTACATTTAGTATCAAGTAGCGAAACCAGTAACGCCACTACTTTTTCGAGTTAGTAACGGTAATGGGAGCAGCACTACTTTTTATTAGTAGCGTTCCCAGCTTTGAAGGCATCCTTGCCGTATAATATGTTGAGGGTCAAAGTGAGCTGATACTCTTGCTATATAGATTACAATCCATGGTATAAGTTCCCTCTTCGTTACCTACCGAAAAAAAAAAAAGTCTCTTAATTAGCTAATCCAGTCATCCTGAGGTCAATGATTGTGATGATGCGCATTATAACTGGCTCTTGGAGAACAATAACTTTGCTCGTTGTTTCACTTACAGAAGGAGTTTAAATCGATACCTAGATCATGTAAGTGCTGCATTGTAGCATTTGTAGCAACAATTGCACCTATTTTTGTTTGTTTGTAATGCAATCTTAATTTATTTCTGTATTTACTGATTTCTTCTATGGTAGTTTATTTTCATCGATTGTGTTCAGTTTCTTGGTGGTATCTGAGGTTACATAATTGCTGGCTAAATTCCTTGAGACTCTGTTTAAATGACCAACATGAATATGCTCTCTTTGCCGCTCGACAGTGACTTAATTACTACCTTTTTGGCTGTCTTCTTAATTACTCTGTATGGGCCTTCAAATATCAGTGATAGTTTATTGTCTCAAGTGTGAATGATACCACAGTCAGTGTCTCCTATGCTGATAGTTGATTCTTTTGCCTTCTTATTAAATGACTCTATCATTTCTTCCTTGGACATCAAATATTATTTCTTCTCCATTTTGTGTATCTCTTAGAATTCACACCAACGGAGTTTAGGGAAATCATCATAATTGTATACATGCAAATTTTCACCACCCAGAATCTCATACGGTAACTTTTTGTCTGTCCCGTAAATAATGAAATGTGGTGTGTATCCTGTAGACTTGTTTATTGTACAATTAATTGATGCTTCCACTCTGGGAATCCAGTTATCTCAGCTTGCATAATTTTCATTGAGAAAGTGTCATACCACATCCAAAACTTTTTTGTTTTGTCTCTCTAACAACCCATTGGATGTTGAGTGATAGCTTACGATACTGACCTTTTTCATATTGTATTGTTTACAATATTTCTTGAAAGATTTCATACTTAAATTCACCTCCATTATCACTTATTGGTGTGGTGAATCTACATAATTATAATATGGTCTATGATTACCCTTGCTACTCTTTCTGTTGTCTTATCCGTAATTGGGAATAAAATCACATATCTTGAGAAACAATCTTTAGCAACGAAAAGATATTGATTATTATTGTAAGATAAGGGTAACTTAACCCCTTAATGCCTAACTGCATCAACTGATGCGATGAGAGTTTTATACCAAACTGCCTAATCGCATCAACTGAGTGGGGCCTGTAAAAAACTGTGGAGCGCTTGCTCCACCTGGATTATGCCGTACATAGCTTCAGGCCAATTAGAACTCACCCCTGAGGTGGCATGAGGGGGGGATCAGACTGACCCAGGCATTGGAGGGGATCAGACTGACCCAGGCATTGGGGGGGCACTCTCCCTCTGGACCCCATCCGTGCCACCATCTACCCCACTCCCTCCTTGTCCCCCATCACCCTCCCACCCCTCCATGTACCTGCATCTCTCCTCTCACCACCACCGGTGTCCCTCCCACCCATTCTCGCCCCTCCTTCCACCCTGTTAACCTTGTGTCCCCCCCAAACCCCACCCCATCCCTCCCTCCTTGTCCCTCACTACCCAGCCACCTCCTACAGACCCCTGAGAGGTATCAGGCTGCCAAGATGTTACAGAACACACTGAAGTGCTTTCTTTTCATGCGAAAAGTTGATTATTTTTAGGACTAGCTGGATACTACAGATCATTCATACAACTCCCCACAGACTACTTTATCTCGCCACAACCTAGTGATCTCCCCACAGCCTACTTTATCTCGCCACAACCTAGTGATCTCCCCACAGCCTACTTTATCTCGCCACAACCTAGTGATCTCCCCACACCTACCTATAACTGTTTTCATGATTTGTGTGACAAAACACTTTGAAATGACCTGTTTCAATAAGAGAAATAGGTAGTTATCAAAATGTTCACGTTTGAGCATATTCATGGGGTAACTATTAAAAACTTTTTGAACTTTGATGCACAATTATGTGGTAACCATTAGGCCTACGGGGATGCGGATTGCATTGTCAGGTGTGTAAATTCTTCCTCTTTAGCCAGAACACAATCAATTTGCCCTTGGTGAAAGTCGCCCAAACCCCTCCGAATTGCAGCTGCAGGGGTACGCACCAGAAATAACTGTGGTCGTAAGGGGTTGACTAAGTCAACTGCGACAACATCCCACGGTTGGTTAGGTACAGGATATTTCCCTATAGATGCACGTGTTAATGTGTAGCCTCTTTGTGTGGCACATGAATGGTATCTATGTGACTGTGTATCTCTTTGCATAATGATGGCCAGTAGGATAATATCCACGCTTGTCTGACCATCTTATCTTTGCCGGGATGTCCTGCATGTGGAAAACGTGAGGTATCATTTCATTTATTACCACTAGTTGTCTGTTATTAATTTTCTTAATGATCTGGTTGTCCTGGGTTGATCCTATACGAGGCATCGTCAACTACTGTACTGTGAATTGTTTGAGTGGTATATGTAGGCTGGGTAATTGTATGTTCCTGCCACTCTCCAACTTGGATATAACTTTAGACCACGTTGGATCAAGTCTCAGTGCTTTCGAGATTTCATCATGGTTTGGGATGTTTCCCTTTAGAACTAATGTTGCGACATGATTTGTCATTGGATTCCTAGATAATATATCCGTGGCTAAATTTATTTTGCCTTGTGTGTTGTGAATATGTAAATTAAAATTTTCAACCGTACATTTCCATCTTGCTCTCCTCCCAGAGAGGAGTTTTGCTTGGAATATGCCCACGAGCGTTTATGGTCAGTGAATAGGTAAATTTCATAACCATACATCATATCTCAAAACTTTTGTAATACAAAAACCACTGCAAGTGTCTCTAGGTCTGTAGTACAATAATTTTTCTCTGCACCTTTTATTTGTCTGCTAGCGAATGCAATTGGTTGATTTTTTCAGTGCTTATCTACTTCCATCAATACGGCCCCTAATCCTTTAAGAGATGCATCTGTGCAAATTATAAATGGTTTTTGTTAAATTAGGATAGGTGAAGCAAGGTGCACATGTAAGTTCATCTTTTAATTTATTGAATGCTAGTTCTTGTTCCTCTCCCCACTGAAATACAGCTTGTTTTTTGAGCAGATGGAATAATGGTTCTGTTACGTGAGAAATTTGTTGTATGAATGATCTGTAGTATCCAGCTAATCCTAAAAATGTTTTGCTTCCTTCACACACGTGGGTTCAGGTAAATCCTTTACTGCTTGTGTTTTCTCATCTGAGGTGTGGATACCTTCTGCATCGAGTCTGTGGCCCAAGAACTTTATTTCCTTAAAGCAAAATTTGCATTTAGCTTAATTTTGAAATCAGCATTGGCTAACTTATGTAGTAGCTGGTCTGTTTTCTGTGAATGTTCATGTATTGTGTGTGTTGCAGTTATGATGTCATCCAAGTATACAAAGATACCATTTCCTAACATTCCTGATAGTACACAATTCATTAATTATTGAAATGTTCCTGGAGCTGTCCTTAACCCTGCTGGCATTTTTTACATTGATAATGTCCTGTATCTGTAGAGAAAGCATTGTATTTGCGCGACTCTTCTTCAAGCACGATTGTGATAATATCCATTAAGCAAATCGACTGCGGAAAATAGAATATTTTCTGGTCAAATATTTTGCAAGTCGTCATTTAACAATGGCACAGGAAACCTGTCTGGGGTTGTTTAATTTATGGTAATCGACTACCGCACGCATTTCACCATTTAATTTGGGCATGAAAATAGAGTGGCAGTCCATCGGGAGACTGATGGTTTGATAATACCCATTTTTAACATTTCATCAACATACTGATTTGCAAGGGTACGTTATGAGTGTGCTACCCTATATGTTGGTACATATATATACTGGTTGTTTGTCCTGGTATACGTTAATCTTGTGGTGAATTAGGTTAGTACAACCAAATTTTTCTCCAAGTAATGCTACTGTCTGCTGTTTTTTTTTTTTTTCAATAAATCCAGTTTATACATTATTTTGCATATCAAAATTTCTTGAGTGAATCAAATTCTCCTTTATGTACTCTCTGTCTATCAATTTTATCTTGATGTTCCACCTATTGTTACTTCATATATAGCAACAGGATAAGTCTCTAAAGTACATAAACAAGTCCCCATTTTCATCTACACTTCTCCATTCATCTGATTAATTAGGAACACATGAGTTTCCCCATCATTATTCACCTGACATGAGGCGTTTTCCACCGACAGCCCTCTCACTTTACTTAATTTTTCTAAGACAATAACAGTACCATTCTTCAATTTACTCTTTATGGTGACTTTGATATATGATTTAGGTGGAGTAACTACATCATTGATGAGATGTGCGGGAATTAATGTTGGAAGTTTACTGCCACCTCGGTCCCTGGGTCAAGGGGATGATAGGGATGGAAGGGTTGGTTTGAGTGCATGTGTACCCTTGTCAGACTGAATCATTCTGCTAAGAAGTTTGATCGTTCCGCACTCCTTTCGGTTTTGTGCAATTGTTAGGTGACATTTCTGGTGAAATTTCCTCTATGAATTCGTTGTCATATTCTATCCCATCCACGTGTGGGAGTAATACGATATTCTCTTTCCTCGTGGTTCTCAAACCCAGTAACATGCTAGCTCTTATCGCTAGGTTCTCTAGCATATAGAAATTGTGGTGATTGTCCTCGTACTCTCTGTAAAACTGATATCTGTATCATGCCCTTTACGGTTATGTGTTTGCCATCTGTAGCATACAAGTCTAAGCCTCCATGAAGATTACTTTCTTATTTCTAAAAGTCCGCTCTAATTCCTCTTGTGTTATTAAATTCACTGGTGAGTCTGAATCCAAGAATAATAAAATCTTTTGCTCTTCACAGGAAGCGGACACCAAGATACATTATATTTCCGCGTATGCTTCCTATATGCACTCTAGGAGTGTTTTTCTTTATATATGGTCGTTTTTTGTAGTGGCATGCCCTTCCACTGATTTAAAAACAAATACTAACATTTCAACTGTTTTGTAATGTGACGTCCACTGTCCTGTTTTTTTTATGCTTTCTGCAATATACCTGCATCCCTTTTTTCTTTATCTCTATCTTCCTTGTGCTTAATGTAACGTTCAGATTTCATGTGGCCAGGATTCGCACATTAATAACATAGAGTAGGACCGTCTCCCGAATGTGACCCACGAAATGACTTTCCATATTTTGGTTTTTCTGTAGCACAGTTTTGATTGGACTACGTGCAAATTTTGGGGGTTGCCTGTGTTCTGGTGTTTGCAATGGCAGCCTCGATGTCAGCTGTTGTTTTGTTCGTTCTCAGGTCGTGATCGTTTTTGTTCTGTACTTGTGCTAGATGTATTCATGGCTGCCACTATGTCAGTAATTCTCATCCTGGTTGAACTGGACTGCGATATTTCACTCACCCCTGCTTTGTTGCAATTCATCTCTACCTTGCTTATAAAATCAGTAAACACATTCCTTGGCTATAAACAACTGGTTTTTGCTAACTTTTGTACCCTGTCAGGTAACTTACACAATGCAGCTACATAAGGATGTCTATGACATGCATTGCTGACATCTTCCCATCATCTGTTACCCAGTCTGAGTTCTCTGTACTGGCTAACAGCATTCTCTTAATTGTGGATACATCTACTATTATTTCACCTAAGACAAGGTTTGTGGGATGCTGTCTCATAAGATCTATGATCTAATGTAATTCTGGAGTTATACCTGGCAAAAAAATTATATCTCCAGAAAATTTCTTTACGACTTCCTGTCATAAACTCATCATATGTCTGAGCTCATAACAACTTATCAGATCTAAGCAGATCACCAGCTGGTCACCCTTCTTGGTTAGTCCTTGATGAAAACACAGCTATATTTTAATTCTTATCTCTTGTATGTCTTTTAAGAAAAAGTTGCTTTGACTCATTTAGAAGTGTCATTACATCAATGCAGTCTTTGTCCGCCTGAGAATTTTGATATTTTTATCCTATGGCACACAAGTGCTTGATGTGGGGAAGTTGAATCTGTGGTGTTAGTTCCGCTCGTTATTGTGTTTGTTTGTTTGGTCAGAATCACTTGAAGTCCCTTGTGGTTATGAGAAGGAATTAATGTGTATGTATTTCCGGACCTATGTATCCTATTGAATAAGTTTTCATAAATATGTAGGACACCATTATCCTCAACTCTTCTCACAGGAGAAGTGATTGTTTCTTGATGTTTTGTTCGTGGAGAACTGTGTATGTTAGTTACGTTTTCTTGTCATTCTACTGTACTAACACTGAATCGCGATTGGGCAATTCAAATGCTGTCTCCTCTGGCAATGAAGTTGGTGGTGTTTGAAACATCCTGTAATAGCACCAGTCACTAATTAAGAAACATATTTTGCCAAGGAATGTTGTCTCATGAAACACTTTTAATGTATGTGCTGACTGTATAGATAGCAACAATGATTAGGATTAACCCGTCACGTCCTGAGCTATTTCGCACCTCCGACACCCCCCAATCCCGAGCTATTTTGGATTTTTTTTATTTTGGGCTAAAACCTCCGCTTTTGTTGAGAAACAAAGGAGAAACCACCAAGAAAGGGCTTACCATGGTCCATAAGTGGTTGGAACGGGTGAGGTCCCCCGCGCCATGTATCGTATTCTGTCACTGACGTGTGAGGCACTCATGTTTTCTATGGTAGATAATTTTGGGAGAAACAACAAAGAACACCTCTACATTTATTGAATTTCAACTAATAAACAATAACAATAACAATATAATGGTTTTCAATTAGATATATATGAAAAATAAGCATTGTTCCTTCGCGCAAGCATAGCGAGTTTGGTCAGAGTGGTAACGCGCTATGTGCTAAGTTTCTTGTAACAGTCAACATATCATTTTTTCTACTTGTATAATACTGTTTCAGTGCCATTTTACCATTTTGTACTGTATATAAATGTTTTCAGCTGTTTTCATTTATTATGATGACATGTAGCATAACTATAGCGCACATCTGCTTAATCAGTGCACTCGCTGTGACTCGTAACTGAACCAACCATATTGTTTTATCACTTTCATAGTAATATTTTCTTTACATTGAATCTTTCCTCCACCACCGTAAATGTTTTCAATTTTTTACATTCATTACGAGGGCATTTAGCAAAATGCTAGCGCATATTCACATAGCAAGCACACTCTCTACAACTCGTGTTTCAACTTCTATTTAATTTCTTCACTCCCAATATACTTCCCGACTTACATTACACCCGTTTCCACCTTATACTACTATTTACATATTTACGGGCCATATTTATTCCACTGAGTATCAGAATATCGCACCAAAATACCCTCGCAATGAATGATTCAACTAAGATAATATTCATACACTTACATACTAATTTTTCACTTATATTACACTCATTTCCACTTTTATACTCCTATTTACATCTTTACGGGCCTTATTTATTCCACTGAGCGTCAGAAAATCACATCAATATACACTTGCTAGGAATATTTTGACTTAGAATAAATTTCCGCACTTATAAACTTTCAACTTATATTACACCGGTCTGCCATTTTCATACTAATATTTACATATTTATGGGCGTGGAAGAAGTTGAGAGGCGGAAGAAAGAATTATATGTAGAAAGAAAGAGAGAGGTGAAAAGATTAGTAAGAGAGAGTAAGAAGAGAGTGGATGAGGAATTTGGAAGGAATTTGAGTGTAAAGTGGATGGACTGTAAGAAAATGTTCTGGAAAGAGGTGAAAAGAGTAAGACAGGGTGGAAGTGAAGTTAGTAGGGGAGTGAAAGATAAAAATGGTAGATTACTAGTAGAGAAGGGAGAAAAAGTGAGCAGATGGAGAGAACACTTTAAGTTGTTGAACGTAGAGGATGGAAGTAATGCGAGTATAAGTGGTTGGGGAATGGCTGGGAGAAGGAGGGAGGTGAGAAGACAGGAAGAAATCAGTAGGATAGAAGTTGTGGAAGCAATGAAGAAAGTTAAATCGGGGAAAGCCCCAGGAATTGATGGAGTGTGTGGTGAAATGCTGAAGCATGGGGGAGAGATAGTAGTAGAATGGATGTGGAAGATGTGCAGATTGGCCTGGGAGGAAGGTAGAGTCCCTGAAGGTTTGGAAGTCAGGTATAATTATTCCCTTGTACAAAGGAAAAGGGGAAAAAGAAGTGTGTGGTAATCATAGGGGCATTTGTCTTCTTAGTATAATAGGAAAAGTGTATGGTAGGATACTTATTGACAGAGTTAGAGAAAGAACAGAGAAATTAGTTGGAGAAGAACAGGGAGGCTTTAGTAAGGGAAGAGGTTGTGTAGAGCAGATATTCATTCTTAGATCTTTAGTGTAAAAGTTTCTAGAGAAGGGAAAGAAGTTGTATGTGGCTTTCATGGATTTGGAGAAAGCATATGACAGGGTGGATGGACAAGGATTGTGGAAAGTGTTAAGAATATATGGAGTAGATGGGAAGCTGTTGAATGCTGTGAAGAGTATGTATGATGGTGCGAAGGCTGCAGTGCGTGTGGATGGTGAACTAAGTGAATTTTTCTCTTTGAAAGTTGTGTTGAAACAGGGATGTGTCATGTCTCCATGGTTGTTCAATCTGTACATGGATGGGGTAATAAAAGAGCTACAAGGTAGGGTAGTGGATGTTGGAGTGGCCCTGGTGAGAGAGGATAGTGTTTGGAAACTCCCTGTACTGTTGTTTGCAGATGATACTGTGTTGTTGAGTGAAGACGAAGGGGAGCTGCAAGGCTTGGTGGATGAGTTTGGTAGAGTGTGTAAGAAACGGAATCTAAAGGTGAATGTAGGGAAGAGTAAAGTGATGGTCTTTGAGAGAGGTGAAGTCAGTGAATGTACAGCGAGGTTGGATGGTGAGGAATTGGAAAATGTGAGTACGTTTAAGTACTTGGGTAGTGTGGTGAGTAAGGATGGAGGTTTGGAGGGTGAAGTGCTTGAAAAGGTACAGCAGGGAAGAAAGGTTGCTGGTTCTTTGAATGCAGTGATAACAAACAGGGAAGTGAGCATGTAAGTGAAAAAGTTACTACATGACAGTACGAAGTGTTGTGATACCAGCTCTAACGTACGGAAGTGAAGCTTGGACGTTGTTGGAAGGACACAAGTCAAGAGTGAGAGCAGTGGAAATGAGTTATTTAAGAGGAGCCTGTGGAGTCACATGGAGAGACAGGCTGACGAATGAGGATATAAAGGAGCGTTGTGGTGTTGATGTGGATGTGATAGGAAGCGTTATGAGGAACACACTGAGGTGGTTTGGCCATGTGGAGAGGTTGGAGGGTGAAAGACTGACGAAGAGAGTGTATGTGAGTGAAGTGGAGGGGGGAAGAGGGAGGGGGAGGCCGAGGATGAGATGGAGGGATGGGGTGGAGAGGTATATGAGAGAGGAGGGTGTGAGTTGGGAGCAGGGCAGTGAAATGGCGGGGGACAGGGCGACTTGGAGGCGATTTGTTTGTGGCCACCCCAAACGGAATTGAGGCATCTGGCAATAGATAGATAGATTTATTCCACTGAGTGCCAGAATAACGTATCTACATATACTTGCTGGGAAGGATTCCATTTAGAAAATATTTATGCCCTTACAGATTTTTCCACTTATAATACACCCGTTTCCAATTCCATACTACTATTTACAGACCTACGGGCCTTATACTTGCACTAAGTGTCTGTTTGTTGCATTTCTTTCTGAATATCAGCGTCATATCGCATTCACACGATATCAGAAGTGCATCAAGGTGTGATACTCACTGAAACAAGGGTGAATGCAGAGACCCACGTCACATTCTAGGCACTGGTATCAGATGTCTTTTCTCTGAGTGGTGAGTCTCACACAGGAATTGCTACACACATGGCACCTGCGCTGGGGCCTAGGTCTATTTGGCTGGGGAGGTTTAGGAGTGGGGAAATGGGCAGATATTCTCAGGGGAGTTTGGCCGGTAGGGGCAGTGCGTGTGCAGTGTTGGGGCCTCTCAACCAAATACCGGGGAAAAAATCTCACGTGTAAGCTCCCTCATAAACCCTTCAAAGGTTTCCTGAACTCCTGTTGTCATTGCGTGCAGGTGGTGGCAATTCAGGGCAGTTATATCTAGCAGGTAAAAGAAAAGCTTCTTGCACCACTTCATCGTGGTCCTGGCACACTCGACAGTGGATATCATGGAGTCTGACTGGTCCACCTGGCGCATGTTGATGTTGTAATCGAGGACACACTAAGGTTTCCATATGTGGCGTCTGTTCTCGCTCCGGTAATCCACGGACTCTGTACGGTGCATCAAGAGGCGGTAAACCATGGACAAGAGGCTGCCTTCTCTATTGTGGTTCCACACTGTTGCTAGTATATTGTTCACCTGGAAGAAGACAACCTCATTTCTGTCAAGTTTCTGCCCCACCTTGACCATGTGAGGCCGGTTCACCTTGACGGTACCACAGATTCCCGTGTCATGCCTGTGTAGATAACGAGCGAGAAGAGGGTTAGTGTACCAGTTGCCCAGGTAAAGGACGTGACCACGATGAAGGTAGTCTTCTATCATTGTCTTTATCACTGCTCCAGAGAGTCCAATACTCCGATCTTCTACTATGTCTGTCTGTGCACTGGTGTACAAGACTATGTCTTGCACATAACCAGTCCTACAGTCACACATAACATTGATCTTGAACCCAAAACGGTGCCTTTTGCCGGATATGTACTGCCGTAAGGAAATATTACCTCTCCACAACACGAGACTTTCGTCTATGACAAGGTCTCTATAGGGATAAAATGAGGAACAGAATGTTTGCCTTAGGTGATCAAAAACCAACCTAATTCGCATTTGCAGGATCATCAGCATCGTAAAAGTGGAGGCGACTTAGAATTTGTTGAAAGCGATTACGGCTCATGATTTGGCCAAATATTGATATCAGCATGATAGGGTCCCTTGTCCAGTATGCCGGATTTCTGTTTTTTCGTACAATACCCATCAAAAGTACGAGGGCAAAAAATAAAAACATTTCTGCAAGGGAGACAGGGTAATCATATTTGATGGAATGCCTGCTCCTTGTGCCCAGTCTTTCACTCTCATGGCGCTGGCTGCTAGAGAAACGGTTTGTTTGGTCCACTATTTGTTCCACAAAACCCTCACTGAAAAAAAGGTGGAAAAAATCCAGCCTGGTGGAATTAGGGTGAATTCCTGGAGCAGTGCAGCCAGCACCCCTGCTCAGTGAAGGGGTGAATGATGGGAGAAAAATCACTCCCATCCTCCCAATTCCATGTCACAAATCCCTCGTCACCTTCATCTGGGTGGGGAGGAGAATGATGCTGGTGGGGGAGGTTGGGGAGGAGGAGTGTGGAGGGTTTCCCCACTCGCACTCCTCTTCCCTCGGCCTTTACCCTTTCCCTTTCCCTTACCCTTATGGCCTTGTGGAACATTGGGGGTCTGTTGGCATGAAGTCTGGGAATATTGGGGAGCATAAGACGTGCTGGGGAGTGGTTCCTCCTCACCTTCCCCCTCCATCACAACACCATGTGATTCATCACGCACCCTCACTCACCCATGTGTCTGGGAATATTGGAGAGCATAAGACGTGCTGGGGAGTGGTTCCTCCCCACCTTCCCCCACCATCACAACACCATGTGATTCATCACGCACCCTCACTGCCCCACGTGATACGGCCCACAACCTCACACCACCATGGGAGAGCAATGACTCACTCCCTCTCACTTTCTATACTCACCCCTGCACTTTCCATTTCACTCCCCACTCCCTCCATGCCACTTCCGCCCTCCCCAAACAAAAGACTAGGCCCATACCTGCTTGTACGACGTGGTGTCCGCTAAGGGCCGCGATGGGTGATAATCTCTCGGCCGTACCACATGGCAGCATGTCCCACGGCTCCGTCCTCGTCCTTGTCCACATCCTCGTCCTTGAAATTGGGCTCCACATCACGTAGGGGCTGCCGAGAGGATGTTGTACGTTGTTTCTGTGCAGGCTGGCCCTTGGTAGCAGCACAATAAACCATGTAGCGCCGCTTCCTGGGGGACAGGACCTCCTCATCACTGCTGCTGGTTTCCACCTCCTCTGGTTGGACATAATCTTTGTCCACAACCTCGTCATCCAGTGGGGAATCACTGTCGCCTGTGAAGGCATCCAGGGCGGCTTGGATTTCCTCCTCCGAGAGACCTCTATGCGCCATGTCTGACCAGGGCCACTGCTAACAGGTGAGTGACCGAGCCGAGAGTGAGTGCGGGTCGCATGGGGTCGCCAAGTGTCCCCGCCTGGTGGCAGGTAGGGGAAGGTTGAGCAATCCTACGTACCAAAAATCAAGCACGAATTTTGAAAATTGTGCAAATTATGCACCTTGCAATTGCGCGACGTACCAGTACGTCGACTGGACTGACAATTACATAATGTTGCAACATAGGCATACGTCGATGGGACGCCTCGGGTTAAACGAATGCTTGAAAAGCACCTTACCAGTGTCCGTGACATACTTGACCTCTTCCTTACAACTAGTCCTTCTGCTCACATTGTTAATCTTTTCTCTCCATTGGGCTCCTGTGATCACAACCTTATTACCTTAACCTGTCCTATCACTCCGGTATGGCCTGTGGACCCTCCAAAGAAACATCATCTGTTGCACTTTGGAGCTCTGGATTGGGAGGCCTTCAGGCAGTACTTCTTTAATTTCCCCTGGAATAATTATTTCTTCCATGGCCTGGAGCCATCTGAGTGTGCCTTGTGCATTACGGAGGTTATTCTCTCGAGCATGGAAGCATACATTCCTTTCTTATATCTTTTGACTAATGCAAGAAAGCCTTGGTTTAATCGCGCCTGGTCTAATGCTGTTCACAACAAGGAGAGGGCCTATAAAAGGTATCAGAGCCAACCCAACCCTGAATCACATCTTTTTTACGTTTCTGCCCGGAATCATGCTAAGTCTGTTCTTTGCCCTGCCTGAAATAATTTCATCCATACTAAATGCTCTCAATTCTTCAACTTGAATTCTTCCCGCTCCTTCTGGCACATTGCCAAAAACCTTTCTAACAATATTACCTTATCATCTTTCCCTCCTCTTTTCTACTCTAATGGTTCTGTAGCTATTTGTTCCACTGATAAAGCAGATCTCTTCGCTCAGACTTTTGCCTCCAACTTCATCTTAGATGATTCCAGTGCTGTTCCTCCATCACTTCCCGCATCTGACTTCCTCATGGCAGACATTAAAATTTCTTCAGCGGATGTATTTTTTGCCATCACTGGCCTCAGTACTAACAAGGCATATGGGCCGGATTGAGTCCCTCCTCTTGTCCTCAAGAACTGTGCTTCTGTGCTTACACCCTGCCTAGGTAAACTCTCTTGCCTTTGTCTGTCAACTTGTACCTTTCCTTCTTGCTGGAAGTTTGCTCTCATTCAGCCAGTCCCAAAGAAGGGTGACCATTCCCAACCCTTTATCATCCAGTTGCTTTAACATCCTGTATCTCAAAAGTTTTCGAGTCAATTCTTAATATAAATATTTTAAAGCATCTTTCCTATCACAACCTTCTTTCTGATCGCCAGTACGGGTTCTGTCAGGGATGCACCACTGGCGATCTTTTCACCTACCTTTCAGACTCCTGGTCATCCTCCTTTCGGGACTTTGGCAAAGGCTTTGCCATTGCACTTGACATCTCAAAGACTTTCGATCGAGTCTGGCATAAATCTTTAATTTCCAAATTGCCCTCTTACAGTTTCTATCCTTCCATCTGTGCCTTCATCTATAGCTTCCTTTCTAGTCATTCTATAGCCACTGTTGTGGACGGCCATCGTTCTCCTAGATCTATCAACAGTGGTGTTCCTCAGGGCTCTGTCCAATCACCAACTCTCTTCCTTTTATTCATCAATGATCTTCTAAGCTGTACTTCTAACCCTATCCACTCGTATGCTAATGACTCCTCCCTTCACTTTTCCATTTAGTTCCCACAACGTCCATCTCAGCAGTTACTTCAAAAAACAAGGGATGAGCCCATGGCATATCTAATGTCTGACTTGGCTCGTATCATTGACTTGAGAAAAAAAATAATCCTGTTGTTTTTAATGCATCAAAGACTCCGTTCTTACACCTATCAACCCGAAAAAATATTCCACACGTGTACCCACTAATGTATAATAATATTCAGCTTATTCCTTGGTCATCCTTGAACATGCCTGGGGTTTCATTCACTCGGGACTTATCTTGGAAAGATCATATTACATCTCTTGTAAAATCTGCCTCCAAGAGATTGGGTATCCTAAGCCGACTCCGTTCCTTCTTTACCTCTGCACAATTGTTGACTCTATTCACGGGTTTCTTCCGCTCCTGTGTAGAGTACAACTCTTACGTGTGGGGAGGCTCCCCACATACAGCTCTTCTCAATAGGATGGAGTCAAAGGCTTTTTGTCTCATTAACTCTCCTCCTCTTACTGGCTCCCTTCAACCTCTGTCTCTTCGCCACACTGTTGCATCTTTATCTCTTTTCTATCGCTACATCAATGGCCACTGCTCCACTGAACTGTCTGCTTGCATCCCTCCACCTCTACGAAGGGAGCGTAGCACCTGTCTAGCAACAAACTTTCATTCCTTTTCTGTCCAACTCTCTAATGCAAGAGTTAACCGTTGCTCCCAATCTTTCATTTATGCAACAGGTTAACTCTGGAACCGTCTCCCTCTGTCTGTATTTTCTGCTAGTTATGATCTCCAGTCTTTCAAACGCAGTGTGTCCAGGCATCTCGAAATGATCAGATCTTGAATTTGGTTCTCTTTTGTATTTTGTTTTTTCTCTTGGAAGGAACAATTATTGTGGGCTCTTGGCCTTTCGTTCCTTCTTTCTAGCATTATATATATATATATATATATATATATATATATATATATATATATATATGATTGTGGTATGCAAGATCAAGCTGAGAGGACTGAGGTGGATCAGGAGAGAGAAGAGCAGTGAGGGTGAAAGACTGAAAGTTGAGAACCTGAGGATCAAAGAAGTGGCAGATGTTTACAGGACCAAAGTAGAGGACGAGTTAGATTCAGTGAACTGGAATGAACTGGATCTGGACAGCATGTGGAATGCATATAGGGATATCTTAGTTAGGAATGCTAAAGAAGTGTGTGGTGTGGCAAGAATATCAACAAAAAAGAAGGGTACGGCATGGTGGGATTAGGAGGTTAAGAGAGCGGTGGAGGAAAAGTGGAAGAAGTGGCTAAAGTGATTGCAGGATAGGGGTTCAGTTGAAATAAGAACTGAGTATATCGAGAGCAAGAAGAACGTAAAGAGACTAGTGAAGAGGAAAAAGAAGGAGGTAAATGATGATCTGGGAATAAAAATGAATGCGAACTACTGTCAAAATAGGAATTTCTTCTGGAAAGAGGTGCGGAAATGTAGTAGTGAAAGTGGAAAGAAATGTGATAGTGTGAAGGATGCAGGTGGTAGGTTACTAACCCATGGAGATGAAGTAAGGACCAGATGGATAGAATATTTTGAAAGCCTGATGAATGGGAATAGAGAAAGCGGAGCGTCTGTAAGCATGATTGGTTTTGGCGGTGTACATCGAAGGAATGCAGTGCCAGGAGACATGACACTCACACAGGTGAAGAGCGCTGTGAAACGGCTCAAAAATGGGAAAGCAGCTGGGGTTGATGAGGTGTATGCAGAGATCCTTTAGTGTAGTGGAGCGAGTGGAATGAAGTGCCTGTTGGAGACATAAGACGGCATGGATGAGTGAAACTGTGTCTGCAGAGTAGAAAAAGGCTGTGATTGTGCACCGGTACAAAAATAAAGGTGAGCAAAGTGAGTGGAAGAATTATCGTGGTATAAGTTTATTGAGTCTGGTAGCGAAGGTATATGGAAGAATTATTATAGAGAAAGTAAGAGAGATATCAGAAGTCCTGGTGAGTGATGAGCAGGGTGGCTTTAGGAGTGGCAGAGGATGTGTGGATCAAGTATTTGCAGTGAGACAGATAGCAGAGAAGGCTTGTGAGAAGGATCATAAGGTGTTTATGGTATTGATGGATCTGGAAAAAGCATATGACAAAGTAGAAAGAGAGGGATTGTGGAAAGTTTTGTGCATGTATGATGTAGATGGTAAGCTGCTAGGTGCTGTCAACAGTTTTTATGATGGTAGCAAAGCATGTGTAAGGGTTACTGGGCATCTAGGTGAATGGTTCACAATTGGTGTGGGCGTGTGACAAGGTTGTGTGATGTCCCCATGGTTGTCCAATATATATATGGATGGGGTGATGAGAGAAGTGAAAACACGAGTAATGGATAGAGAGATGGCGTTGGTAATGAATGGTGTTGGGTGGAATATCTCAAATTTGTTGTATGCTGATGATGAAATACTGCTTGCAAGAACCGGACAGGAACTTGGTAGGCTGGTGCAGAGGTTTGCTGATTTCTGTGAGCGTCTTGCCTTGAGAGTAAATGTAGAAAAGAGTAAAGTGATGCTTACTGAGAGAGAAGGTGACTCCCAGTGTGATGTCACAGTGAATGGAGAGAAACTGGAATTGATGAGAGAGTTCAAATACTTGGGTACAGTGATAGAAAAGAGAGGAAAATGTGCAAAAGAAGTTGAAAGTAGAGTGACACAAGGAAGAAAAGTAGCTGGTGCAATGAAAGCCTTGATAAGAAACAGAGGCTTGAGTGTTGCAGTTGCACGAGGCTTACATGAAGGAGTGTTAGTGCCAACTCTAACATATGGGTGTGAGACTATGGTATGGCATGAAAATGAAGTCAAGAGTAAGAGCAGTGGAGATGGGACTGTTGAGGAATGTACGTGGAGTACAGAGGGTGGATAGGATACGAAATAGTGTGATTCGTGAAAGGGGATGGAGTGAGGAAGTCTGTGGCCACCAGAATCGAAGACAATGTCCTGAGATGGTGTGGTCATGTGGAAAGAATGGATAACAATAGAGTGGTGAAAAAGGTTTACCTGAGCAAATATGAAGGAGGGAGGAGGCGAGGTAGGCCAAAGAGAAGATGGAGAGATATGGTGGATGAGTCTTTGAGGAAGAGAGGTTTGGAAGTCGGTGAGGCTAGGGAACTGACAAGAGATCGAGCTGACTGGATGAATGTTGAGGGGAGAAATGCATGATGAGGGATTTTGGCACCCCTCGTGAGCATTGCAGCTTCCAGACTGACTCAACCGGATACGTTTGTGTGAAGCTGCAGAATGTGGTGACTGTTTTTTTGGCATATTCGGTCGGGCCAGGATTCCGGGGGCTTGAATGATGAGTGAATGGAAGTGTGGCCTATTTGGATTGGGCAAGTTTGTGCTGTCTGGACTTTGCTACTCCTCATCCTGCCCTTGGGTGGGAAGGGAGGTCCGGATGATATATATATATATATATATATATATCGTCGTCGTCGTCATCAGCCTTTGAGGTCCACTGCAGGACCGGCCTATCCCTAGCGAAGCAGGGACGATACAGCCAATGTATCTCTACTTAGTGGCTTAGGCTGTCTAATAGAGACTGTATGTAGGGTGAGAAGTGCTTGTTAGTGTGATTGTAGTGTTGTAGTGCCTTTGGATGTGTGTGTAGTCTGTGAACCAGGTGTAATCGGCCCGCCTTAAGCCCTTAACCGCGGGGCATCACTTTTGTGACGCTTGGGAGCAAGGGATCATACCGCGGGGCGTCGCTTTTGTGATTCTGTGTTATTTTGAATTCACCCGGGCTTCCAAGTGGGGGCTTGTATCATCTATTAGTACTGCCAATGTCCAACACTAGTCAGCACTCCTAATCTCATCTGTACTCCCATCCATTGTTGACAATTTAGCCATTTCTCCCCGCTCTTGACTCCCCTCCCTACCCCCCCTCCATTACCCTATCCTCTCGCCTGCCCGGCCGTGCTGCGCTAAGTAAATCTTCCCTGGAATTTTTCACTGATTTCATCCATTGAAATAAGCCCTATGTCCTATTCTTATACCAAATAATATATACAAGAAAGAAATAAGGTAAGTGAGAGTGCCATACACCTGGAATTGGCTAATTATCACCTGACAACACCTCACGTGCACTCGTTCGCTAATTTTCGCTGTTTTTTTCCCCTTGAAATATGCCGTATAATCTATTTTCGTAATAAATATACATGTAAGGAGGGAAGGGAGAAGCCTAAGTGATATTTACATTCACCTGGAACTACCTAATTTATACTGTATTGTCTAGATTTCCTGCCAATCATTTCAGTGCTAGACATAGCTGTTTCAAGAGCTAACATTGGTAGTTCTGAATATCCCCTAAGTAGGCCTCTAATCTATTTTCGTAATAAATATACATGTAAGGAGGGAAGGGAGAAGCCTAAGTGATATTTACATTCACCTGGAACTACCTAATTTATAATGTATTGTCTAGATTTCCTGCCAATCATTTCAGTGCTAGACATAGCTGTTTCAAGAGCTAACATTGGTAGCTCTGAATAACCCCTAACTAGGCCTCCACCCCGGCCCTCCGTTCTCAGTTTACTCTCATCTTCCGAAGTGAGGGTACGTATGTTTCTTCTTGCTGACTTCAAGGACCTTTTTCACCCCCATGCAAAGGGCCCTGTGACCTTTACCCCCTACTAAACCTCGTGTGGAAAGAGGTAAAGGGCTGACAATTGATAAAAGAGTGACTACGATCTTTCTGTTGAGTAAAACAGTGCAAGTGGAATTGTAAATAATGTGTAAATAATGTGTAAACAGCAAGTGAAAGTAATGAATGTAAATATATGTGAACAATGGAAAATAGTTTTATAAGTTACTTCAAGTGACAGTGCATAACACAGTGTAAATAAAATAGAAATGTAAATAACGTAAATAAAATAGAGAACGTAAATAGAAATGTAAATGAGTAGTATTATAAGAATACGAGTATATACCCTAGGAGTAATGAAAGTGAGTTTCACTCTAGCATGTCTGAATGCTATGAGTTATGAGAGTGAAGATGAAAGTGACATTCACTCTCAATGCTAGCATACAGGACGAGAAAGTGAATGCTACGTATTTTACTGAAAGAAATTGAATCCCTACAGTGACAATAAACTAATACTACTGAAGGAAACTTATGGATAAAGACTGTAGATATATATAAGTGTTATATAGTAATAGAAATATAAAGTGTGAGGGGTTTTATGAATAATAAATGACAGAGTACCAAGAGCGAACTAGTGCCAGTGCGATGATCAGACGCGCTCGTAATTTCCATTGCTTTCACAGTGTTTTTTTTTTTTAGTATGGATCCCAAAC
>NW_027645329.1:0-24990 GCF_032717465.1 Coenobita brevimanus | reverse complement strand
GAGCAAGATCCTCATCCTCCAATAAGGATGCCAACAAACTCCCACATTAATTAACAAGACAGTCACCCTACAAAGGGTGGCGACCATTAAAGTCCCCCAAAAGAAGAAAGGGCATAGGTAACTGACCAAGCAGGTTCTCAAGTTCCATCCTACTGACTGCTGTGTTGGGTGGTAAATAAATGGAACAAACTGTATACCAGTGGTGGGCATATAACCGCACAGCAACACACTGGAGGTCAGACTGGAGGTGGACTGGCCGATGAGGGATGGCAGCCCTCACCAAAACAGCACTACCACCAACAGGACCCTGAGCTGGTGCTGAGTAAAAAGCATTCTACCCACGTGGTGCATGAGGAGTGGCAAACCCTACAAAGAGTTTCCTGGAGACACACGCACAAAGGGGAAAAAGCCAGGAAGGTACACAGCTCCTCCCTATTCCCACGCAGCCCTCGACAATTCCATTGCAGAATACTGGCTGAGAATGCCTAGTATCCACACCAAAGGAAGAATCAGGGTGAGGGCCGAGACAACCTTGCCCCGACAAACAACCAGATTTCGATTGCTGCTTAGAACTGCCCTTAGAAAGGGACTGCCTGGCACCGTTATGGTGTACAGTGTGCCGCCCAGCTGAAGATAACCTGGGGGAGGAAGAAGAGGGCCAGACAATGGTCTTCTTCTGTGGCGGGGCAAGAGATGGTTTGGCAGGGGGACATAGCTTCCCTAGCCGGAACAGAGCAGGCAGTGCCACCACAAGAAGGAGCACGATCAGTAGCGCATCCCACAGTACCGAAATCCTGAGTGGGCATGGCCTCATGCAGCTGAGCAGGCGCATCAATGACCTGAGTACCACTGCTATCTGGTGGTGGCTGGGTTGTCAGCGAGACACCATCCCCAGCCTGCACTCAACCCGACCCCTGAGCATCCCGAGGAGGAGGTGTAGTGGGCTCTACTGCAGAGATCTTTGGTAGCAGTGTTTAGCTCTCTGAGCACTCTGAGGAGCCACGGCGATGCTTGCCTTGCACAGGAAGGACATTGGAAGTTTTAGATGTGTCAAAGCAAGATGTAGCCTCGACACAGGTGTTTGTCACATGAGGAACCAGAGGAATTGGTTTGGGGAAGGCACCCCCAGATGCTGGAAGCACCACCGCAGAGGGGACACCTCCCGAGACAGGAGGCACCTCCCCAGAAGAAGCACAGCCACTTCCAGGCTGCACTCCCCCAGTGGAACCCCCCAGCTGAGAAGGCCGGGAAGTAGAATCCCGAGAAATTGATGGGGCATTGTTTGATGGCAGGGGTATCTGCTGAGTAGCCTTAGGGTGAAACAACGCAGCAGCAAAGGTAACCCCAGGGCGAATGAACCGCTCCCTTACCCTGGCCTTTGTCTTAAAAAAGGAAATTTTCTCCTTCGTTCTGACAGAAATAATCATATATTCATACTTGTATACTTCGCAATCCCTTGAGGAGGCTGCGTGCATTCCTCCACAGTTCAAACATTTAGGGGGTTGAGAACAATCATCCATACCATGAGAAATTCCACCACAATTTCCAAAGACCTCAGGAAGGCCAGACGCTTCCCGCCTGCAAGAACAGCGACCATGACCAAATCTTTGACAATAATAGCATCTTCTAGGTCGGGGAACATAAGGTTTAACCTTAATCTTCCACCACGCAGCAGTGATAACCTCTGGCAAAGTAAGGCGGTCCAAATGTCAAGATAAGAGTGGGCCAGGGGTTAAAGCCCCGTGAACTTTCTTCATAATTCTCTGTACTGCTACATCACCCTGAGGAACCAGCCCCTCTAAGAGGGAAGAATCAGAATGTAAGATCAAATCACGAGAATACACAACACCTCGGGACTGATTTAGGACCAAGTGACGAGAGGCAAATACAGGATAATCGGCGACCATAGTTAGAGACTGAAAGCGTGAACTCTCCTCTTCATTCTTGGCTTCTAACAATAGAGAACCACTGCCCTGCAAAGAGACCTTGGGGGTAAATCCACATGCTGTAACTAGACCACTGTGAATCTGAAAACAGTTCAGGTTCTGGAAGGAAGTACCATCATCCGTTTTGAGGACTATATATATTTTGTATAAGAGTGTTTCACAAAGACACCAGGTTAAAACTCAATAGAAGGAACATCTGAATTCGCAGTTTTGGCAGATGACCCGGAGGGTACAGGGTCATCACCAAGAGAATGACCAGGTGATGCTAACTCGTGCAGCTGGTCACTGACCACATGAGTGGTTAAAGAAGTGTCTGCTGTATCCATATATACATTAGTGAGATAAATTGGCACTGGGAGCCAAGGAAAACTGCCTACCAGAGAGTGAGGGGATTGAGTGCTGTCTGATGGGAGCGGGGTACCTCGTCCCCAGAGGGTGACCCAAAAGGACACCCCATGATGTGAAAGTTTGCTCCCACCAGTGCAAAGACCCCCTTCCCCAGCACCCCCGAGCCCAGATACCCAATCAACCAACTCAGGACATCACCAAGGCGATCCCTCTGGTGGGCAGCACTGATGACTCGTACGGGTAACCTACGTTTCGGACAGGGCTTAGTCAGACAGCTCAGCCACAACCCTACCCGCATGGGAGACCCTGCCAGATGTCATTACATCCACTGGCAGGCTTGTGGGATCACAGGGGCACGCAAACCCCCCCACCACGACAACGTGGCTGCCCATGGGGGGGAAGTTCATCTATAAATAAAAGTGTGCCTTTGTTTCTCTTTTTCAAAAAATGCATATTGATTAGGTCACTGAGGTGCAACTAAGTAGATTTGTGTACAAATCAGTTTTTAACGTTTCAGTTAACACTTTTATATTTTCATTTAACCCGCCCCATGCCAGTGCTGTTTTAAAACGGTCTGATATAATTGCGCGCTCAAAGCCAGTGCCGTTTTAAAATGGTCTTGATTTCAAAAACTCATTGTGATCGCAATTTTCAAGCTAGGCTCACAAAAATTGGTGTGCTTGTAGGGTAACCCTTCCTCTATCTGCCCTCAGGCTGCCTGACCCATACACCCACGTGCTTCCGCCTCACGCTCACTCTGCCTCAATCTGCTTGTGTCAGTCATACAGTGCAATGATGTCTCGCTGCGATCTCTCTGACGAGGAGATTCAGGACCTCCTGAGGGTTCCCTACACTGGGGAAAGTGATCTGGAGGATGACAACACGCAGGAGAAGGACTACATCCAGCCTGAGGAGGAAAGTAGTAGTGGTGACGAAATTCCCTCACCTAGACAATCCAGGTATGTGGGCTACACTAGGGCAACACGTGGTAGGAGGCCACCTGCACGTCGTCGCCTTTCACATCATGACGATGAGGAGGAAAGGGAGGAGGGAGGGTAGTTCTGCAGTTGAGGGGTGGTTGGGGAGGCAAAGAATTTCACCACGTGGGGAGGAAAGTGTGAGGGAGGAAGCATGGAAGATTTGGGAAAGTTCCATTGTTGGGGGAGAGTGCCTCATCTCGCCCACGCTCTCCCATGCCTCCCCATGACCCAGCTCAGCCCAGCACCTCAGGACAAAGTCTTCTTGCCTTCCCCACACCCAGTACCTCATGTGAAACTCTTCCCCCAGTCCCCACACTTCCCCATGCTTCCCCACAGCCTGATGAACATGGAAGGTGATGATGATGTGTAGGAAACGATGTGGGAGTGGGAGGACGGTAGTGACTTTGTCCCCCACATTCACCCGTTCACCCATGAAAATGAGGCCGGCTGTAGTGCCCCCTGAACTTCACCATACCTACAGTAGGCTTGACTTTTCAGGAACTACTTTCCTGGGGAGTTTGTTTTGAAGATTGTGACCCTGACCAATGCCTTTGCTGCATTTGAATGTGGGGGAACAACACAGACACAACATAGCTGAATGTACACAGCCGAATGTTTGAACTTGCCGTGACCCTGGGTGAAATGTATGTGTTCCTAGCACTTGTGCTTTTGATGGGGATATTGAAAAAAAAAAATCAGCTTCCCTCGTATTGGACTGTGGATCCAGTAATGGTGACACCATTTTTTGGTAAGGTGATGGGAAGGAATCGTTTTCAGTACATCATGAGCCGCCTTCATTTTTTTGACACCCTTAACCCTGCTAACGCAAACAACATGGACAGGATAAGGAGGATACATCTGGTTTTTGATCACCTTCGAGAGAAATTCCTTACCTCCTTCTCTCCATACCGAGACCTCGTCATAGACGAGAGTCTAGTGATATGGAGAGGTAATATTGGTTTTCGTTGGTAGTTCCCCAGCAAAAGACACGAGTTTGGCTTCAAAATCTTCGTGATGTGTGACTGTAAGACTGGGCATGTGCAGGACATAGTCTTGTACACAGGTGTTCAGACGGACATCACAGAAGATAGAAGTTTTGGACTCTCAGTGGCTGTGGTAAAACGATGATTGAGGAATACCTTCATCATGGGCACATCTTATACCTCGATAATTGGTACACAGCCCCTTCTCACCAGGTACCTTCACCTGCATGAGAAACTGGTCTGTGCGGCACTGTAAAGAAGAATCGTCGGCACATGGTGAAGGTGGGGATGAAGCTTCAGAAAAATGAGGTTGTTTTTTACAAACCACATAATATCCTCGCAACAGCATGGCACCACAACAGCAAAGTATTCCTCCTCTCGTCTGTTCATTGGCCCCTTGTACACCGCACAGACATTATAGATTACAGGGCAGAAGGGCGGCGTCACGACTGGAAACTAGAACCTGTCTTGGCATACAGCATGAATATGCAACAGGTGATCAATCAGACGCCATGATTTCCAGCATTGACTGTGCCAGGCCCACGATGAAGTGGTATAAAAAATTATTCTTCCATCTCCTCGACATCACCGTCCTCAATGCTCACTATCTCCATGCACAGACCACTGGCATCCAAGAGACATTTGAGGGCTATTTTTGCGAGCTGGTGCGGGAGATAGTGGGAGAATATAGGGAAGATAGAAGTGCTGCTCGCCACCACCACACCTCCGCCACACCTCTCCGCCTGACCTCTAGACACTTCCCCAAAATCGTCCCTCCAAGTGCAACACATCAGAATCCCCAGTGGTGTCATGTGTGTGCAAACAGCACTGTAAGGCCAAGTACTCAGAGGAAGGACTCAAGGTATATGTGTGTCGAGTGTGATGTAGGACTGTGTGTATGCCCATGCTTTGAAGAGTATCACACTCCCACTAACTATTGAAAAACAATAGTGTGGTAATGACGAGCCATAAAAGGACACTCATAAAGTGTTGTAAATACGAAAAAAGACGCTCAAGAAGTGTTATTATAAGTACTGCATACAGTGATGACATGTAAATATTTTCTCGTAAGTGTAAGGACTGAACGTTGTGGAGTAAAGTTTTACATATGTTCTCACAAGTGTTAGACGATATATTCAGAGTGAAAGGATCAAAAATACTCTGGTAATGTTTGTGTATACTGAAGGCATGTTGTAAATAATTTACTGTAAGTGAAAGGGCTGTACATTGTGAAGTCAAGTTATGCATATTTTCTCATAACTGCAAGACAATGCATTCACAGTGATATGTATAGTGTTGCATGAGTAAGTGATTTTTTCCCCAACAACACGATTTCTTTATGAAAATATAAGATTTTTTTTTTGTGGGTGAGAAGTGGACAGAAAAGTGTTAAGACCATTCCTATACTTTCCCTGAGTCACATTGGTGAGAATACCTGAGTTTACCTTGCATAGAAAATGGGTTTACTCTCACCACCGCTGGGGATTCCCCGCCCACTCACACCTGCGGGCGGCCAGAGAGACTACGAAAAACGCACTTCAAGCCTCCGGTGAGTTTTTTTTTTTATGGTCATATTCATTTATTTCACATCAAAATCTATCATTTCAGCCAAAAAAAATAAACAAATAAAAAATTGGCAGGCAGAGGTGACAGGGCTAGGAGTGGCCAGCACGCGCGGGTTAAACCCTAATCCACCCAAGAGTGGGCAAATTTGCCCTTCCCCCCATGTTTTAGTTAAAATCTCCTTGTTCTCACATGAGAATTTCACTGTGGACCCCACATATAATTCATCTGTCACTGTGAAGCATGCAATCATGCACATGCATGCTTGCATACATTCAGCCCACAACACTGAGCACCACAGTGGAGCACCAGGTAGCAGGGGCAGCCAGCCATCTGCTCAGTCATCCTGTTGTGTTGGTCATTGTGACACACGCACACATGCACGTGTACAACGTGTACCACGTGGGCGTGCGTGAGGTCTGGAACCACTCCCATTGGATTAAGAAAGAAAACTGGGATTATAGAAGCACTTTCCATGCATTCTTTCAAATGAAACCAGAGAAGTACAGGTGGGGGACAAAATTGTCCCCCTGGAGTGGATTAGGGTGGGGATGCTGTGAACTGTTTGTTCCCTATGATTGATGATGATGGGTCAGGGCCCTGCAACCAACCAGCCCCCAAAGGGCATGTACAGTATGTAGATATATATAATTCTTTTGCAATCTGTATCAGTTCAGCTGGGGTTGAACTGAACTTAGGGATGCCATAAAATAAAAGAAAAATATAAAATTTTGCTAAAATTGTTTACCCACCCAAGGAAAATTTAGAATTTTTAGATGACGATGATGTCTACTGTGCCGTCTCATAGATGAATACCTGCCAGAGGATGTTGTTAAACCTGACCACCTCGACCACCATGTACTTATGGGCAGTGTCAGGGACCACTGCTGTTAGATTATAAAAAGAAAATGGGATTATAGAAGTACTTTACATGCATCCATTCAATTGAAACCAGGGAATTGCAGGGAAGGTCAAATTTGCCCTTCCTGGGGTGGATCAGGGTGGCCAGGGCATTGGGGTGGATTAGGGTTAATATATTTTCCCTTAGTCATGGCCCAACTCTTGTCATTCACAGGTGGTCAAAAAGTTCAGAATGATAATGATAACATTTTAATATCTCTACTGGTCATGAAATTAACAAAAATATATATGATAAAAAAGTTAGCTGACTAAGAACACAACTATGTATAAAATAATGGTGGGACCAACATTATAAAAAAAAAAAAAAAAGAAGTATTTTCATTCGCCATCACCAGAAGTGCCCTGCATCTTTGATTTTCAAAGGCAAATTTCATATATATGTGAAACACTCAGGACACCCTACAGGTATATGTGATTGTATCTTATGGGTTAGCATTTTTACCCTTCCTACAAGTGTAGCCAGAAGTGGTATATCCAACATTGAGATGATTGTTTATAACCGTTTTACTTTAATTTGACCAAAAAATTGCCAAATTTCCATATTCAGTATTCAGCTTGTTACATAGCCTATGATTTCATCATCCTTTGTATAATTCTAACGTACAGTATGCTGCATGTTTGATCACGATTCGCCTCGTGGCTTCCATAGTGACCAGGCTTGCGTGTTCTACCTCACTCCCCCCTTCTCCCCCTTATAGTAGAGTACGTCGTTCTTTCTGTTGTTCAGAGCAGGAGTGTCAACTCTTCGTCCTCTGTGCCCTCATTTGCGCGTCCTTCTTGCAAGTTCAATCAAGCTCTGCCGGCCCCTATATAATGAGCTCAGTCTCTGCATTAGTTGCCACTTAGATCTACTCCTCATTTTGTTCACATCTCTGTCCTCCCCTGTATAGTGTATTATTATTATGAGTGCTCAGGAAGTCTCCAACCATCTAGCTGCTGTATAATTTGAGTATAATTGTTATTACCATTTTTCTTGGACTGTATAGCATAAGGCGTTAATTCATAGGCCTGGTGGGTTTTTGTGATTCATATTGTCAGCCAGAGTTAGTAATATTTTGTATCCGTAATAATATTATATCTTGCATTAACTGAGCATTATCCGGTTTTCTCATTTTATCACGGCTGACTTAGATAAATTGCTAATTTCGTGTTAATAGAGGCTATTGCAGTTAACCATATATGTAACCTGTTTTGCTATTACATTATCTTTATGAGTCCTGAATGTTTAGTTGTTATTTTGAGCATTAAACTTTAACTTGTAATTTTACCTAACTCTTTTGTTTTGAACCTGGAACTTTGCGGGACAGTAGTGATTTTAGTATTCTCACTTGAAGTGTTCATTATCTCTCTCCGTTCCGTAACATAAATTTGGCGACCTCTTATCAGGATATTCAGGATATTATCAAGGATATTGCTTGATATTTTGTGACTGTGATATATTCATGATGTCTACTATTACTACACTTGATGAAGCCAAAGATTTTTTGTCAAATGTGCAAACAGTGTGTGATGTAGAAAACAGAACAAAGAATGAACTTAAGCTTGTTGCTCAACAATTGGGAATTGCTGTTCACTCTCATCATTCTAAAGATCAAATTGTTGGCATGATTAATAAAAGCTTGTTTGATGTAACTCCTCCAGATGAGCAAACGTAGATTGAAATAGCTAAGTTACAGCTAGCCCTGCAGGAGGCTCGTGCTAAGGAGGCTGAGTTTCAGGCACGTGCTAAGGACACTGAGTCTCAGGCTCGTATTCAGGAGGCACAGGCACAGGCTGAGTCTCAGGCTCGTATTCAGGAGGCACAAATTGAACTTGCTAGGATTCAGGCAGACCATGAGTATCGCATGAAACAAGGTGGAACTGGATCATCTAGCTCTGATGATTTTGATGTGGCTAAAAATGTTAAACTTGTCCCTCCTTTTAATGAATCTGATTTAACAAAGTATTTTCAGTTGTTTGAGAGGGTAGGTACAGGTTTTAATTGGCCCAAAAAGTATTGGCCAGTACTCCTTCAGAGTGTTCTCACCGGTAAAGCTCAAGTAACTTAAGCATCTTTGCCTCAGGATCAATCTGATAATTATGATGTAGTTAAGAGCTTGATTCTTAAGGCCTATGAGCTTGTTCCTGAAGCCTATAGAGTAAAATTTAGGACAACTTATAAGCAAGATAAGCAATCCCATGTCGAGTATGCAAAAATCAAAGAAGATCTGTTAGAGCAGTGGTTAAATTCTAAGAATGTAAATTCTGATTTTGATAAATTTAAGCAGATGATTTTGCTGGAGGACTTCAAAAGGTGTATTACTAAAGATGTAAGCCTATATCTTGATGAGAAAAGAACAGATAATTTGTCTGATGCTGCAGTTTTAGCTTATGAATATGTTCTCACTCACAAGAGATATTCTAAAGAAAAAAGGAAAGCTGAGAGTAAGTACGTTGCCTCTACTCAGAGTACAGGTAACAGGAAAGAGAATAAAGATGATGTTTCTCAGGAAGTAAATACCAGCTTCACCTCTAGATTTCAGAAAAGTAAATGTACTTATTGTAGTAAGCTTGGTTATACTACGGAGAAATGTTTCAGGTGACAGCGTGATGTGAACAAAAAGGAGTCTTTAAATATTCAGTCAATTGGTCTAGTGTCCACCCTTGAGAGTTCCCAGAATTCTTTAACCGAGTTAACTGAACCTGCTTTGAGGGGTAAATTAAATTCTCATGATGAAGCTCCTCTTTTGAGCAGTATGGTGGGTGACACTCTCAAGAGTTCATGTGCTAATTTCCTGTCTGATGGTTTTGTCAGTCCTCTGGACAATAATGACAGGAAATCAGTTAAAATATGTTGTGATACAGGTGCTTGCCAATCGCTTATGCTGACCAGTGTTCTAGGTTCTAATGTTAATTCCTCTGATGAAACTAATCTTACAGGGTGTAGGGAATAATTACTTCTCTGTCCCTCTGTGCAGAGTGAATTTAGAGTCTGGGTTTGTTAATAGTTCCGTTATGGTTGGGTTGGTTGAGACACTGCCAATGTCAGATGTAACTTTCTTACTTGGAAATGATATTGGTGGAAGTCAAGTGTGTCCAGCTCCTCAGCTGTCTAGTGAGCCAGTGGCTGCGACTCCAGGATTGTGATATCCCTGATGCGTTCTCTGCATGTGCTGTCACTAGGGCTAAGTCTAAAGTTACTGGTAACTTAGAGGATAATGATGATGATGATGTTATCCTAGCTGATACTTTTCTTGCTAATTTGGACCACTCACCAGATGAGGCAGTACCCCGTAGTGTTGATAATTTGTCTCGTCAAGAGTTGGTTGAGTTGCAGGTTGCTGTCCCTGAGTTCAAAGGTCTAGCTAACTCTGTTTGCAGTGAGGAAGAGTCAGCTGGTGTTTCTACTTGTTATTATATAAAGTCAGGAGTACTTATGAGGACGTGGAGACCCCCAACAGCATCAGTTGACTGTGAATGGGAGGTTGTACATCAAGTTGTCATCCCTCGTGTTTGTAGGCAGAACATCATTAGAGTGGCTCATGATTCCAGTTTGGCAGGACACCTTGGAGTGAGGAAGACTGTGGCACGCATTTTGAAACACTTCTACTGGCCAGGTATCTTCAGAGATGTTTCCTGGTATTGTAAGTCTTGTCACATCTGTCAAGTTGTGGGGAAGTGTAATCAGACCGAAAAGGTCGCACCACTAGTTCCCATTCCTCCTTTTCAGGCGCCATTCACCCGTGTGTTGGTGGATATTGTGGGCCCTCTTCCTAAGACTTCTTCAGGATTTTCTTATGTGTTGACCTTGATTGATATGGCTACTCGTTATCCTGAAGCCATTCCACTTAGAAATATCTCAGCAAAGAACGTGGTTAAGGAAATGCTAGGGTTCTTCACCAAGTTTGGTCTGCCCAAGGAGGTACAGTCAGACCGGGAAGTAATTTCATGTCAAATGTTTTCAAGCAGTCTCTGAAAGAGTTGGGCATCACCCAGATCACGTCTTCAGCTTACCATCCCCACACCCAAGGAGCGTTGGAGAGATATCATCAAACGCTCAAATCGATGCTCAGGAAATACTGTTTGGAACATCAGAAAGACTGGGATAAAGGTCTTCCATTCGTTGTATTTGCCGCAAGAGAATCTCCAAATGAATCACTGGGCTTCTCACCCTTTGAACTACTGTTTGGCCATGAAGTAAGAGGACCCCTTAAGCTACTCAAGGAATGCTGGCTGTCGGAGGAAGATGATGTCAACCTGCTGGAGTATGTGATGAAGTTCAAAGAACGGCTGTCCCCTGCTTTACAGCTGGCGAGAGAGAATTTAGGAGCTGCTCAGGAGAGATGATGACTTGGTATAATAAGAAGTCCAGGTTATGCCACTTTCAGCCAGGAGATCAGGTTTTGAATCTGCTACCAGTGCATGGGCAACCTCTTCAAGCCAAGTTTAGCGGTCCTTATTTCGTGGAGAAGAAACTCAGTGATGTCAACTATGTTATCGCCACACCAGATTGTAGAAAGAACAAGCAACTTTGTCACATCAACATGCTAAAGTTATATCACAGGCGGGACGAAAATACCCCAGTCTGCACTGTAGCTGTTCCACCTGAGTCTGCAAGTGAAGCTCTCCCATGCAGTATGAGCCTGAGTGATAGTTTGGGGAAGAATCCTGATATCATGAATGATCTCCAGACTAAGCTTTCTCATCTACCTCCCGAGGAAAGGCAGGAGTTTTCGGCATTACTGCAGGAGTACCCGCAAGTGTTCCGTGCCACTCCAGGAAGAACCACTGTGTTGATGCATGATGTTGATGTTGGAGATGCAAAGCCAATTAAACTGCCTCCTTACCGTGTGAACCCAGTGAAAGTTCCTCTCATCCAGAAGGAGCTTGGCTACCTGTTGGACCACAAGATGATTAAGCCCTGTCAGAGCGAGTGGAGTTCTCCTGTCACTCTAGTCCCTAAGCCAGGTGGGTCACAGCGGCTTTGCATCGACTACAGACGTGTTAATCAGATAACCAGAACAGACACTTACCCTCTCCCTCGCGTGGAAGATTGCATAGACAAGATCGGAAAGGCTTGGTACATAAGCAAGTTTGATTTGTTAAAGGGATACTGGCAAGTACCTATGACTGAACGTGCTAGGAAGATCTCATGTTTTGTAACACTAGGAAAGACTTTTGCATGTTCTGTAATGCCATATGGTATGAAGAATGCACCAGCCACTTTTCAGAAGCTCATGAATGTTGTAACAGAGGGTTTGGCAGGATGTGTTGTTTATATTGATGATGTATTAATCTTCAGTGACAACTGGAAAGATCACCTATGCCATGTCAGTAAATTTCTTGAGCGTTTGGTTCAGGCTAATCTTGTAGCTAATTTATCAGAGTGTGAGTTTGGTCAAGCTAAAATTCAGTACCTTGGGTACGTAATTGGTGATGGACACGTTGCACCACCAGGAGCTAAGGGTCAGGTTATAAGTGATCTTCCCAGACCTAAAAGTAGGAAAGAGCTACAAAGATTTTTGGGAATGGTAGGTTATTACAGGAGATTTGTTCTTAACTTTTCAATTCTTATATCACCACTTACAGACCTACTGAAAAAGGGAGTTAAATTTGTCTGGACCGATAACTGTGAATCCTCTTTCAGCAAACTTAAAGCTATCCTATTAAGTCAGCCAGTGCTCGCTACTCCAAATTTTGCTAAGCCTTTTAAGATGGCTGTTGACGCAAGTGATACAGGAGCTGGGGCTGTTTTGCTGCAAGAGGATGATCAGGGTATTGAACACCCTGTATCTTATTACAGTAAGAAGTTCACTCCACCTCAAAAGAACTACTCAACTATTGAGAAAGAGCTTTTGGCCTTGATTTTGGGTTTACAGTATTTTTCATTCTATTTGTGTTCTGGTTTTGACCCCATAGTCATTTATACCGATCATAACCCACTGAAATTCCTTAGTTAGTTTAAAGATAAAAATCAGAGATTGACAAGATGGAGTCTACTTCTTCAGGGGTATTCATTAGACATACAACATATCAATGGGAAAGAAAATGTTATTGCAGATTGTTTATCTAGACTTTAGACAGATTGTTTTAGAGTAATAAGAGATTTCCTTTGTAAATTTCTTTTTCTTTGTGGGGAGGTGTTACATAGCCTATGATTTCATCATCCTTTGTATAATTCTAACGTACAGTATGCTGCATATTTGATCACGATTCGCCTCGTGGCTTCCATAGTGACCAGGCTTGCGTGTTCTACCTCACTCCCCCTTCTCCCCCTTATAGTAGAGTACGTCGTTCTTTCTGTTGTTCAGAGCAGGAGTGTCAACTCTTCGTCCTCTGTGCCCTCATTTGCGCGTCCTTCTTGCAAGTTCAATCAAGCTCTGCCGGCCCCTATATAATGAGCTCAGTCTCTGCATTAGTTGCCACTTAGATCTACTCCTCATTTTGTTCACATCTCTGTCCTCCCCTGTATAGTGTATTATTATTATGAGTGCTCAGGAAGTCTCCAACCATCTAGCTGCTGTATAATTTGAGTATAATTGTTATTACCATTTTTCTTGGACTGTATAGCATAAGGCGTTAATTCATAGGCCTGGTGGGTTTTTGTGATTCATATTGTCAGCCAGAGTTAGTAATATTTTGTATCCGTAATAATATTATATCTTGCATTAACTGAGCATTATCCGGTTTTCTCATTTTATCACGGCTGACTTAGATAAATTGCTAATTTCGTGTTAATAGAGGCTATTGCAGTTAACCATATATGTAACCTGTTTTGCTATTACATTATCTTTATGAGTCCTGAATGTTTAGTTGTTATTTTGAGCATTAAACTTTAACTTGTAATTTTACCTAACTCTTTTGTTTTGAACCTGGAACTTTGCGGGACAGTAGTGATTTTAGTATTCTCACTTGAAGTGTTCATTATCTCTCTCCGTTCCGTAACATAAATTTGGCGACCTCTTATCAGGATATTCAGGATATTATCAAGGATATTGCTTGATATTTTGTGACTGTGATATATTCATGATGTCTACTATTACTACACTTGATGAAGCCAAAGATTTTTTGTCAAATGTGCAAACAGTGTGTGATGTAGAAAACAGAACAAAGAATGAACTTAAGCTTGTTGCTCAACAATTGGGAATTGCTGTTCACTCTCATCATTCTAAAGATCAAATTGTTGGCATGATTAATAAAAGCTTGTTTGATGTAACTCCTCCAGATGAGCAAACGTAGATTGAAATAGCTAAGTTACAGCTAGCCCTGCAGGAGGCTCGTGCTAAGGAGGCTGAGTTTCAGGCACGTGCTAAGGACACCGAGTCTCAGGCTCGTATTCAGGAGGCACAGGCACAGGCTGAGTCTCAGGCTCGTATTCAGGAGGCACAAATTGAACTTGCTAGGATTCAGGCAGACCATGAGTATCGCATGAAACAAGGTGGAACTGGATCATCTAGCTCTGATGATTTTGATGTGGCTAAAAATGTTAAACTTGTCCCTCCTTTTAATGAATCTGATTTAACAAAGTATTTTCAGTTGTTTGAGAGGGTAGGTACAGGTTTTAATTGGCCCAAAAAGTATTGGCCAGTACTCCTTCAGAGTGTTCTCACCGGTAAAGCTCAAGTAACTTAAGCATCTTTGCCTCAGGATCAATCTGATAATTATGATGTAGTTAAGAGCTTGATTCTTAAGGCCTATGAGCTTGTTCCTGAAGCCTATAGAGTAAAATTTAGGACAACTTATAAGCAAGATAAGCAATCCCATGTCGAGTATGCAAAAATCAAAGAAGATCTGTTAGAGCAGTGGTTAAATTCTAAGAATGTAAATTCTGATTTTGATAAATTTAAGCAGATGATTTTGCTGGAGGACTTCAAAAGGTGTATTACTAAAGATGTAAGCCTATATCTTGATGAGAAAAGAATAGATAATTTGTCTGATGCTGCAGTTTTAGCTTATGAATATGTTCTCACTCACAAGAGATATTCTAAAGAAAAAAGGAAAGCTGAGAGTAAGTACGTTGCCTCTACTCAGAGTACAGGTAACAGGAAAGAGAATAAAGATGATGTTTCTCAGGAAGTAAATACCAGCTTCACCTCTAGATTTCAGAAAAGTAAATGTACTTATTGTAGTAAGCTTGGTTATACTACGGAGAAATGTTTCAGGTGACAGCGTGATGTGAACAAAAAGGAGTCTTTAAATATTCAGTCAATTGGTCTAGTGTCCACCCTTGAGAGTTCCCAGAATTCTTTAACCGAGTTAACTGAACCTGCTTTGAGGGGTAAATTAAATTCTCATGATGAAGCTCCTCTTTTGAGCAGTATGGTGGGTGACACTCTCAAGAGTTCATGTGCTAATTTCCTGTCTGATGGTTTTGTCAGTCCTCTGGACAATAATGACAGGAAATCAGTTAAAATATGTTGTGATACAGGTGCTTGCCAATCGCTTATGCTGACCAGTGTTCTAGGTTCTAATGTTAATTCCTCTGATGAAACTAATCTTACAGGGTGTAGGGAATAATTACTTCTCTGTCCCTCTGTGCAGAGTGAATTTAGAGTCTGGGTTTGTTAATAGTTCCGTTATGGTTGGGTTGGTTGAGACACTCCCAATGTCAGATGTAACTTTCTTACTTGGAAATGATATTGGTGGAAGTCAAGTGTGTCCAGCTCCTCAGCTGTCTAGTGAGCCAGTGGCTGCGACCCAGGATTGTGATATCCCTGATGCGTTCTCTGCATGTGCTGTCACTAGGGCTAAGTCTAAAGTTACTGGTAACTTAGAGGATAATGATGATGATGATGTTATCCTAGCTGATACTTTTCTTGCTAATTTGGACCACTCACCAGATGAGGCAGTACCCCGTAGTGTTGATAATTTGTCTCGTCAAGAGTTGGTTGAGTTGCAGGTTGCTGTCCCTGAGTTCAAAGGTCTAGCTAACTCTGTTTGCAGTGAGGAAGAGTCAGCTGGTGTTTCTACTTGTTATTATATAAAGTCAGGAGTACTTATGAGGACGTGGAGACCCCCAACAGCATCAGTTGACTGTGAATGGGAGGTTGTACATCAAGTTGTCATCCCTCGTGTTTGTAGGCAGAACATCATTAGAGTGGCTCATGATTCCAGTTTGGCAGGACACCTTGGAGTGAGGAAGACTGTGGCACGCATTTTGAAACACTTCTACTGGCCAGGTATCTTCAGAGATGTTTCCTGGTATTGTAAGTCTTGTCACATCTGTCAAGTTGTGGGGAAGTGTAATCAGACCGAAAAGGTCGCACCACTAGTTCCCATTCCTCCTTTTCAGGCGCCATTCACCCGTGTGTTGGTGGATATTGTGGGCCCTCTTCCTAAGACTTCTTCAGGATTTTCTTATGTGTTGACCTTGATTGATATGGCTACTCGTTATCCTGAAGCCATTCCACTTAGAAATATCTCAGCAAAGAACGTGGTTAAGGAAATGCTAGGGTTCTTCACCAAGTTTGGTCTGCCCAAGGAGGTACAGTCAGACTGGGAAGTAATTTCATGTCAAATGTTTTCAAGCAGTCTCTGAAAGAGTTGGGCATCACCCAGATCACGTCTTCAGCTTACCATCCCCACACCCAAGGAGCGTTGGAGAGATATCATCAAACGCTCAAATCGATGCTCAGGAAATACTGTTTGGAACATCAGAAAGACTGGGATAAAGGTCTTCCATTCGTTGTATTTGCCGCAAGAGAATCTCCAAATGAATCACTGGGCTTCTCACCCTTTGAACTACTGTTTGGCCATGAAGTAAGAGGACCCCTTAAGCTACTCAAGGAATGCTGGCTGTCGGAGGAAGATGATGTCAACCTGCTGGAGTATGTGATGAAGTTCAAAGAACGGCTGTCCCCTGCTTTACAGCTGGCGAGAGAGAATTTAGGAGCTGCTCAGGAGAGATGATGACTTGGTATAATAAGAAGTCCAGGTTATGCCACTTTCAGCCAGGAGATCAGGTTTTGAATCTGCTACCAGTGCATGGGCAACCTCTTCAAGCCAAGTTTAGCGGTCCTTATTTCGTGGAGAAGAAACTCAGTGATGTCAACTATGTTATCGCCACACCAGATTGTAGAAAGAACAAGCAACTTTGTCACATCAACATGCTAAAGTTATATCACAGGCGGGACGAAAATACCCCAGTCTGCACTGTAGCTGTTCCACCTGAGTCTGCAAGTGAAGCTCTCCCATGCAGTATGAGCCTGAGTGATAGTTTGGGGAAGAATCCTGATATCATGAATGATCTCCAGACTAAGCTTTCTCATCTACCTCCCGAGGAAAGGCAGGAGTTTTCGGCATTACTGCAGGAGTACCCGCAAGTGTTCCGTGCCACTCCAGGAAGAACCACTGTGTTGATGCATGATGTTGATGTTGGAGATGCAAAGCCAATTAAACTGCCTCCTTACCGTGTGAACCCAGTGAAAGTTCCTCTCATCCAGAAGGAGCTTGGCTACATGTTGGACCACAAGATGATTAAGCCCTGTCAGAGCGAGTGGAGTTCTCCTGTCACTCTAGTCCCTAAGCCAGGTGGGTCACAGCGGCTTTGCATCGACTACAGACGTGTTAATCAGATAACCAGAACAGACACTTACCCTCTCCCTCGCGTGGAAGATTGCATAGACAAGATCGGAAAGGCTTGGTACATAAGTAAGTTTGATTTGTTAAAGGGATACTGGCAAGTACCTATGACTGAACGTGCTAGGAAGATCTCATGTTTTGTAACACTAGGAAAGACTTTTGCATGTTCTGTAATGCCATATGGTATGAAGAATGCACCAGCCACTTTTCAGAAGCTCATGAATGTTGTAACAGAGGGTTTGGCAGGATGTGTTGTTTATATTGATGATGTATTAATCTTCAGTGACAACTGGAAAGATCACCTATGCCATGTCAGTAAATTTCTTGAGCGTTTGGTTCAGGCTAATCTTGTAGCTAATTTATCAGAGTGTGAGTTTGGTCAAGCTAAAATTCAGTACCTTGGGTACGTAATTGGTGATGGACACGTTGCACCACCAGGAGCTAAGGGTCAGGTTATAAGTGATCTTCCCAGACCTAAAAGTAGGAAAGAGCTACAAAGATTTTTGGGAATGGTAGGTTATTACAGGAGATTTGTTCTTAACTTTTCAATTCTTATATCACCACTTACAGACCTACTGAAAAAGGGAGTTAAATTTGTCTGGACCGATAACTGTGAATCCTCTTTCAGCAAACTTAAAGCTATCCTATTAAGTCAGCCAGTGCTCGCTACTCCAAATTTTGCTAAGCCTTTTAAGATGGCTGTTGACGCAAGTGATACAGGAGCTGGGGCTGTTTTGCTGCAAGAGGATGATCAGGGTATTGAACACCCTGTATCTTATTACAGTAAGAAGTTCACTCCACCTCAAAAGAACTACTCAACTATTGAGAAAGAGCTTTTGGCCTTGATTTTGGGTTTACAGTATTTTTCATTCTATTTGTGTTCTGGTTTTGACCCCATAGTCATTTATACCGATCATAACCCACTGAAATTCCTTAGTTAGTTTAAAGATAAAAATCAGAGATTGACAAGATGGAGTCTACTTCTTCAGGGGTATTCATTAGACATACAACATGTCAATGGGAAAGAAAATGTTATTGCAGATTGTTTATCTAGACTTTAGACAGATTGTTTTAGAGTAATAAGAGATTTCCTTTGTAAATTTCTTTTTCTTTGTGGGGAGGTGTTACATAGCCTATGATTTCATCATCCTTTGTATAATTCTAACGTACAGTATGCTGCATATTTGATCACGATTCGCCTCGTGGCTTCCATAGTGACCAGGCTTGCGTGTTCTACCTCACTCCCCCCTTCTCCCCCTTATAGTAGAGTACGTCGTTCTTTCTGTTGTTCAGAGCAGGAGTGTCAACTCTTCGTCCTCTGTGCCCTCATTTGCGCATCCTTCTTGCAAGTTCAGTCAAGCTCTGCCGGCCCCTATATAATGAGCTCAGTCTCTACATTAGTTGCCACTTAGATCTACTCCTCATTTTGTTTACATCTCTGTCCTCCCCTTAATAGTGTATTATTATTGTGAGTGCTCAGGAAGTCTCCAACCATCTAGCTGCTGTGTAATTTGAGTATAAGTGTTATTACCATTTTTCTTGTACTGTATAGCATAAGGCGTTAATTCGTAGGCCTGGTGGGGTTTTTGTGATTCATATTGTCAGCCAGAGTTAGTAATATTTTGTATCCGTAATAATATTATATCTTGCATTAACTGAGCATTATCCGGTTTTCTCATTTTATCACGGCTGACTTAGATAAATTTACTCTTGCTAATTTTGTGTTAATAGAGGCTATTGCAGTTAACCATATATGTAACCTGTTTTGCCATTACATTATCCTTATGAGTCCTGAATGTTTAGTTGTTATTTTGAGCATTAAACTTTAACTTGTAATTTTACCTAACTCTTTTGTTTTGAACCTGGAACTTTGCGGGACAGTAGTGATTTTAGTATTCTCACTTGAAGTGTTCATTATCTCTCTCTGTTCCGTAACAAGCTGTAAAAAGAAATTGACGCTGGAATATGATGCAAGTGACAACGAACTGCCATGGAAATGGTGTAAAGCCACTGTTTTGTCTTTCTGCCACTGAGCTACTAGGCTCTAAAAAGTACAACAATCTGCGTAAATTAAGGTGAAAGTACTGTAGTAACTCTGAAGTTGGGGAGTGACGGTGCACCGAGGCTGCCACTGTGGGTGAAGACAGCCTAAAACATTTCTCCGGCTGACCATGTAACAGAACTAGACCTTTTAATAAACTGAGTAGTAAAACTGATATATTTCGTGAAACTTCTTGATGACACTGAGTTTACAACCTACCAACAGCACAGGTTCAAGGTAGCATGAGGTAACTGAAGCTTATTAGCCATATAACAAGGTGAAGGTGGAGACGTATGTCATAAGGCGTGTCATCATAGTGCTCAATGCCGTGGCTGAGACCTATGAGCTGATGGCAGGTTGTTCACTCACTATCGTGGAACACCAGGCCACATCATCATCAGTGCTACCACAGTAACCTTCTACAGGTATTACCCTAGGTACTCCTTCATGTTTCCTTTCTCGTTTTTGTAATGGGGAAGCTTTGGAGTTGTGGACTGAGACTTGATGTTTGGGAACTATAGCACGGTACCATACGTGTGTGGAGGTTTGCTTGCTTGGTGGATACCGCATTTGCTTCTCCACTATTTTCTGAACTCTCCTCTTTCCTTAGGTCTGTGTCACTGCCTCAACTAATTTGCCTGGTCCCTTTTCATCTACTGTTGATTCTTCCTTCCTTTTCCTCCTAACCTCTGTGTTATATCTTTGGTGATAAATAGCGTGAAATCTTCCGAACTTGACAGAATTCTCATTGACGACCCTTAGCACGTTACAACCTGAAGGATTAGTGTGTAATTGTGTGCTAAGTCTGTCCAACTGTGGGTTCCATGGTTGCTCAGCACCACCCCAACATTTGGACCTCTGCAGAGAAGGAACTACTGCTAAGCTACACTGTGGATCCGGGGATGCTGTTGCTTTGTGGTGGGACCCTTGGTCACTGGCTGATGTCCCAACATTGTGCTGGGAGGCTCTGTTCTCCCACACAATGTTGCTCTCTTCTTAGATAGGGTACTTAGCGCATGCACCCAGCTTTCTCCTTGCTTGGGTCATTGGCTGGGTCTGCAGACTCTGGGTTCTGCCTGCAGGAACCTTTCTTTTTCAATGGTCATGATGAGCCTTTTCTTAACCATATGCGATTATGAATATTGTCTCCAGTTCTCCTTTCCATGGTCCTGCGAATGTTTTTACCCCAGTGACGAACCTTGTCTCTCTTCCTGATAATTCCCCGGTTCATTCTACTGTTTCACAGTCTCTACCACCTCTACTTTTTTTTCTCACTTTACGATGCCAACATCTGTCTCATAGTGCCTTACGTCTACAACTCTGTCCACCTGTTCATTTTCTAAAATAACTTTTGAACAATATTTACCTTCACCCTCTCCTCCATCTATCCTTCTTCATCTTCCCTGTCTTCTCCTCATACTTCTTCCCAACTTACTAATCCTGTCTTGACTACCTCTCTTTTTGGACCCCAGACTTGGTCTCAGCATATTAATATCACCTCACAAATGGATGACCTCTCGCTTCACCTCGTTCTGTTACACAGGTGTTATGTTCTATGTATGACAGTGGGTAACGTCTTTTTCAAGAGTTCAATATATCCAAAGTGGAAAAAGCTAGATCTTTAGTTCATCCATCTGGAAATCCAGTTTCAGTCTCACCAGATGAAGGTATTTTCGTCTACAGCTTTGTCCATCTGCCATCTTTTTTGTCTTTCATAATCGAGATTTTGCTGATTGTTGAGGTATTTCACTCATTCTTTCTTAACCCGCCCTATCCCAACGTTTTCTGGGCAGTGGTACGCCCCAGTCCCGACATTTTTGGACTTTTTTTTTTTTGGCTCAAACATCCACTTTTGGTGAGAAACATCGAAAATTCATAGAGAAATCGCTCACCTGAGGTTTGACCCGCCCCGTCCCGGAGACGTGAATTCACGTCCTTACATGATGTGCACTCATATCCTGGACACGTAAATTAATGCGGCAACATTGCAAGGTCCCTAATTTGCACAATTTCTATTTAATTTGCACAATTTTCAATTTTCGCGAGCGATTTTTGGCACATATACATGGGACACCTTCCTCTACAAGATGCGAGGCAGGAACAATGCCTTACCCAGCATGACCTCCTCCCCCCCCCTGCATGCCCTTTTCTCAGCAATTCACCTGTTATCAGTGACCTGGCCAGTAAAGCCATGTCATGCCACAGTATGAAATTCAGGGCCATAGTGATTCCCCAATCGATGACAATGTGGAGGACAAACATTAGAGGAAGAAACAGTCAGAAATGATGATCAGGTAATGTGGCAAAAAAAGGTCAGGGATGGTGATGATTTAGTGAGTGAAACAATGCTTATAATGCCTATATTACCGTTTGAAAACCAATATACTCTCGTACTACATATAAATTCGTACCAAATAAATAAATAAATACCGTTTATAAGTGGTGTATAGTTATCCTCCCATAGAACTCGTTTTCTTTGGAGCCAGCCTGATAGAAAACCCTGTAAGGTAAGGAGGTACTCCTACCTGGATCGAGTATTTTAAACCTCAGGTGAGCGATTTCTCTATGAATTTTCGATGTTTCTCACCAAAAGCGGATGTTTGAGCAAAAAAAAAAAAAAAAAGTCGAAAAATGTCGGGACTGGGGCGTACCACTGCCCAGAAAACGTCGGGATGGGGGGGGGTTAAAATACTCGATCCAGGTAGGAGTACCTCCTTACCTTACAGGGTTTTCTATCAGGCTGGCTGCAAAGAAAACGAGTTCTATGGGAGGATAACTATTCTACACCACTCATAAACGGTATTTATTTATTTATTTGGTACGAATTTATAAGTAGTATGAGAGTATATTGGTTTTCAAACGGTAATATAGGCATTATAAGCATTGTTTCACTCACTTACTCATCACCATTCCTGACCTTTTTTTGCCACATTACCTGATCATCATTTCTGACTCTTTCTTCCTCTAATGTTTGTCCTCCACATTGTCATCGATTGGGGAATCACTCTGGCCCTGAATTTCGTACTGTGGCGTGACATGGCTTTACTGGCCAGTTCACTGATAACAGGTGAATTGCTGAGAAAAGGGCATGCAGGGGGGGGGGAAGAGGTCATGCTGGGTAAGGCATTGTCCCTGCCTGGCATCTTGTAGAGGAAGGTGTCCCGTGTATACGTGCCAAAAATCACTCACGAAAATTGAAAATTGTGCAAATTAGGGACCTTGCAATGTTGCCGTGTTAATTTACGTCTCCGGAATATGAGTGCACATCACGTGAGGACGTGAATTCACGTCTCCGGGACGGGGCGGGTTAACAGTACCACCTTATTCTTTCTGTTCATTGTTGTACCATCTCTATGAGGACGTTACCAACAACCAACTAACATCACCAAAACTGTATTTGAGAGTAATGTTGTTCCCTCCTCGGTCATCATCGAAGACACTATTCTTTTTGTTAAAGAATACGTTCGTCCCCCTCGTCAGTGCATTTGCTGCTAGCGTTTTGGCCCATGGAGCCAGATACTGCAATACACAGACTGTCTGTCCCAAATGTTCAAAAGTAGGGCATTCATCATCCACATGAACGCTGACCTTCCAGTCCTGCCCGAATTGTGGGGGTCGTCATTACGGTCCGCAGAAAGTGCCCTGTCTACATTCTTTGAAGCCGAAGTGTGACACACCCACTGGAAATCAAAACTTACCCGTGGGGAAGCCTGTCGACAAGTGCGCCACTAACGTCAATCCCGTGGAATTTCATATGCATGCATGGCCTGGACTACTAGAATGTCATAGTCTCCAGCTCTTCCAGTGTCGTCACTTCCATACCTATCCCCAATTTTTTCACTGCTCATGTCTCCCTTCCTTCTCACTCTTCCTCTTTTCCCTCTCCTGTTACTTTTGTTTCCTCTACACCCACCTCCTTCCCTTTCATAATGCTCCCTTTCTTCTTCTCCTTCACTTTCTTCATCATGTGCAACCCCCCTCAAACCCCCACTGCCTTCTTTTTTTTTTTTTTTGATAATGAATGGAGGAAGGAAAAACAAAGGAAAAGAAAAATAAGTCCATGTCCCTAAAGGCATCCTTCATTCATAAAATACTTATAACAATTGGATTTAAAATCGAGAGGATTAAATGTATGTGGGAAGCAACTCCCAGGAAGTGAATTCCAGAGAGTAGTAGTTCTGGGGATAAATGAATTTTGATAAGCAGTGGTTCTGCATTGTGGGGGAGAGAGTGTGAGTTCATGGGCGCTCCCAGCTGCCCGAGTATTTCGGGAGAAAATGTGAAAGGGAGGCACAATTGAAGCCAGTTTGTTAGAGCACTTACGGTAAAAATATCGATAAAATAGTGCTAAAGAAGCAACATCTCTATGTACTGATAACAGAGGAAGGTCCTGCGTTATGCCAGGGTTATTGATTAATTTTATGGCTTTATTTTGAATTTTGTCCAAATGCCTCAATGCAACCGCTCCACATCCACTCCACAGTGGTGAACAGTATTCGATCTGAGAACGCAAATGACTTTTGTATATTGTGGCCATCTGCTCGTTTATGAAGAACTCACGAATTCTGTACATAAGTCCCGTTTTTTTAGAAGCATTTTTAGCAAGGGATTTAGCATAAGCTGTCCAGCTTAGGTTGGCGTTTAGAGTAACACCTAGGATATCAATTGTAGTGGATATGGGAATACTGACATCTGTACATAAGTCCCAGTTTTTTAGAAGCATTTTTAGCAAGGGATTTAGCATAAGCTGTCCAGCTTAGGTTGGTGTTTAGAGTAACACCTAGGATATCAATTGTAGTGGATATGGGAATACTGACATTATTTAAAATTATGCGTGAGTCTGAGGGATTCTTTCTATCGGAGAAATTAATATATTTAGTTTTCTGAGCATTAAATGAGACCAGATTTTTTTGTCCCCATTGATTAATTTTAGAAAGGTCCTGGTTCAGAGAAAATGCTGTGTTTATCTGGGAATTTATAATATCAAATTGTGTAAAGGAGGTACTAAATGTGAAAGAACTATGAAGGGTCGAGTCATCAGCATAAGAGTGTATTGGGTTGTGCATGACAGATAGGTCATTTATATGAATGAGAAAGAGGGTTGGCGCCAAAACTGATCCATGAGGTACGCCAGCATTTATGGAATGAAACTGAGAATAAATTCCATCTACCATGACCCGTATTTTTCTACTATGAAGCTAAAAAGAAATTAGAGGAACCAGTGATGTAAAGCCATAGTGTGACATCTTAGACAATAAGGCCTGGTGCCATACTCTGTCAAATGCTTTTGAAGTATCAAGTGCTATTGTGTGTGTTTCACCGTGTTGGTCTATCGTTTTGTTAATCTGATGGGTCATAAGGCAAAGAATATCTACAGTTGAACGTTCCTGTCTAAATGCATACTGCCGATCATTGATCAATTTATTGATTTCTAGATGCTTGACCACGTGTTTGTTAATTAGTGTCTCAAAAACATTATGGAGAACGGAAGTTATTGCAATTGATCTATAGTCTGATGGATTAGAAGTTGCCCCCCTTTTTAGGAATAGGATGGATATTTGCTTCTTTCCATGGGGATTGAAAAATTGAGGTACGGATGCATAAGCAGAAAAATTTTGCTAATACAGGAGCCAACACTGAGGAGCAAT
>NW_027645328.1:7500-13986 GCF_032717465.1 Coenobita brevimanus | reverse complement strand
TAGTGACAGTGCGAATGAATATGTTCCCTGCTCCTGCACTTCTACAATTAGGGAAAATTACCCTTCGTGAAAGTGAGAAACTTTTGCTTTATGCTCATCCAGCTCTTTTCATAATGACAATATAGCCCAAATGACAGTGAGAAAGTAAACATGAAAAAGTATATCATAAGTGGAAATGAAAGAAAATCAGTGCTTTCTACTCACCTACTTTATCTCATAGTAAAAAAAGAAAATAAAAAACACTTGGAAAAGTGAAAATATAAATGTTCTGTGCTCATCTACTTCTTTTCATGAAGTTGAAAATTTTGTTCTTGATCTCCATGAAAAAAATGTTCTGTGCTCTTCCAAGCCTTCTCATTCAAGAAGTAGGACGAACCCTAGCCACAGTGAGAAACATGTCATTTGTTCAATTGCTTCTTTTCATAAAGTGAATAATTCCCTAGTTATTGTTAATGAGCAACCCCAGTTTGTCTGGCCAAGCAGACCAATCAACAGTAGGCAAACAACCGCCCTGCACGGCCATACAGTGCATTGAATCAGTGTTCTTTTGTGGCAAACAATGTGTATGTTTTTGATTCGCGGTTGGACGCGGTATTTGCATCTCTCGATGCAGTTAACAAGGACACCATCGTAGGCCCCCATCACCCACTATTTGGTTATATGGATACCATCCAGCGTTGTCAATCGTTTCTTGGGTCACAGGAAACAATTAGGCTTGTACCCCAGCAACAAGCCACCTGAAATGGAAAGAATAATAATAAAAAGTAACAAGAAGATGAAAGTAATGGGAAGAGAGGTGGGCACACGCAAAAAAAAAAAAAAAAAAAATGAAGTGAAGGAAGACGCAGTCAGCATTACATCAAGTGAGTGGATGATGGTAAAATTTCTTACTGTCAAGTACCGTGACTTGATGATTTGGATGAATTACACCTACATTAAAAAAAAAAAAATGTTAAATTAGCTAGACAAGGAGTTTCGGCCAAACATTTATTGAGCCCCAGTAAAACACGTGATTGTGTATGTTCTCTGCTCACCTACTTATGGACATACAGTAAGAAAAAAAATTCTATTGAACATAATAGAATACATACCCATTACTCTCCCACTTCTCACAGAGAATGGAGTGTAAATCCGTAATGAAAAATAACATGATATCCTCTGCTCACCCACTCTTACCAATTTTAGCCTTTAAACATCAGCAAGCAGTCGTTTGGTTTGAAACTGTTTTGAACTTTTTCTTGGGCCACAGCAACACCTACGTTATGGTGACCCTTTTCTACATCCACCATAGGATGTTGTTAACCATTCCACTCCTATGGCGTATTCCTAAATTTGTTCTTACTACCTCCCGATGAATCTATTCACCTTCTGACTTATTATTCGACTGTATGTGGAGGGTTTATATATCATTAAATCTCTCGCTTCTAGGATTCTGACTTATATAAAATTAAATTGTCTGTGGAAGTAAGAATGTGATTAAAAGACACATCGACAAACTGAATGAGTTAAGGTTAAGAGTAACCGACTTAGGGTTCCAGAGTTAATTACTTCATTCTGATGATGTATTATACGTTTCCTTCAGCTTTTGTGACACCATTTGAACACGAGAAATTATATTTGCTCTTCATTAATCTATCGAGTTCTAGAGGCTGAACTAAAATCGTCTGGAGTTGGCAAGAATATATAATTACACGTCATCAGATTCAAGAGGTTAACAGGAAGACGCCAACAAACCCACTGATGGCGAGAAAATGTTAACTGTTGAACGACTCGCAATCATTCTTGCTGTGAATAAAGTGGCCTGGCAGTAGCAAGGACATGATAATTAAGATTCAGCTGGTAGTCAGTATTGGCGAAAACTGCTTTAAGCTCCTTGAACGATGAGGGCCACTTCAAAGATGGGTAAAATCGAGTGGCTTTAGACATAATACAGGTACTTAAAAACGTATGAACTCACCAAAACATTAGAAATTCCTTATTTGTCACGGACAGATGATTTTCTTTTTTGGCTTCCATCGTATAAGTGTTCGTCTCATACATTAGATTTTTTTTAGTGTTGCTGCCTCTGGACAACACAATTAATTTTGGAGACATCGTTCTTGGAGAAAGGAACACCGATGTTGGACTTAGTGTGTATTGACGTTTAGCCTCATGGCATCCACTTCTTAATGACGTACGTTATAACCGTCTCCATTAACCCTTTGGCAGCGTCACTAACCATCCATATATATATCTATATATCTACATCTATCTATCTATCTATCTATCTATCCCATTGGATCCCAGGGGTTCTGGGCGAGGCATTGCACTGGGAGGGCACTAAGCGTACCGCCTCCGCCTATCGGCTCATAGTCGCTAAGCTCATGGGTCTCTACCCGGGGATTCCCTACTTTATAAAGACTTGAAAAATCCCAGTTCTGTCCAATACTCTGGACACTGGACTCCAATGGGATATATATATATATATATATATATATATATATATATATATATATATATATATATATATATATATATTCTTTAATGTTGATTTGTACCTAATTCTTTATGTCTCAAATTTTATATACCTGTAAGATGCATTCGGTGTTGACTTATTCACGATGATGACGTCTTTTTATTTTTATTTATTTTTTTCATGAACAGCGTGATTTTGTATATTTTAGGAGAATCTCCTTGTAGAATTACCGAATGAAATACTTAAATCCTGCATTTTGAAGAGTCTATCTAAAGGTGACTGAAATCGTCTTGAGATAGCAAATATATGATGCTTAATTCATCTGATTAAAGGAATTAATTCAACACTGTTTTTTCATTCTGTGGCTCGTATTCTAAGCAGGGTGGAGGTTTTGTAGCACCTCATCAGTGCAGTTAATTTTCCATATTGCAATAGAGATCAGTACGATGGAAGTAGTGGAAACAATGAAGAAAGTCGAAATGGGGAAAGCCCCAGGAATTGATGAAGTGTGTGGTGAAATGCTGAAGCATGGGGGAGAGATACTAGTACAATGGATATGGAAGATATGCAGATTGGCCTGGGAGGAAGGTAGAGTCCCGGATGTTTGCATGTCAGGCGTTAATATTCCCCTGTACACAGGAAAACGGGAAAAAGAAGTGGGTGGTAATCATAAGGGAATTTTTCTATTATTATGGTAGGATACTTATTAACAGAGTTAGGAAAATAACAGGAATTAGCTGGAAAAGAAAATGGAGATTTTGGGAAGGGTTGAGGTTGTGTAGCTCAGTTATTCATCCTAAGATCTTTAGTGGAAAAGTTTCCAGAGAAAATAATTGTATGCAGCCTTCATGGATTTGGAGAAAGCATATGACAGAGTGAATAGTCCAGGAATGTGGAAAATATTTAGAATATATGGAGTAAATGGGAAGTTGTTCAATGCCATGAAGAGTAAGTATAAGGGAGCTAAGGCGCATTGTGTGTGGATTGTGAACTGAGTCAATTTTTCTATATGAATGTTGACTTCAAACAGGGATGTATCATGTCCCCATGGTTGTTCAATCTGTTTATGGATGGGGTTATAAAAGAGATACAAGGTAGGGCAGTGGATGCTGGAACGGCCCTAAGAAGAGAGGGTAGCATTTCGAAACTTCCTGTACTGTTGTTTGTAAATGGTACTGTACTGTGAAGACGAAGGGTAAATGGAAGGCTTAGTGAACGATTCTGGGAGAGGTGTAAAAACGGAATCTAAAGGTGAATGTAGGGAAGATTAAAGGTATGGTCTTCGAGAGAAATGAAGTCACTGAGTGTACAGTGAGGCTGGGTGATGAGGAAATGGATATTGTAAGTGCATTTAAGTACTTGGGTAGTGTGATAAGGAAGGAATTTGAGGATGAAGTGCTTGAAAGAGTGCAACAAGGAAGAAAGGTTGCTGTTTTTTTACAATCTGTGATAAGAAATAGGGAAGTTAGCATGGAAGCAAACATGTCTTTGCATGATGGTAATGTGATTCCAACTCTAACGTACGGACGTGTACTTTGGACTTGTTGGTAAGACACAAATCAAGAGTGAGAGCAGTGGAAATGAGTTATTTGACAGGTGCATGTGAAGTTACTTGGAGAGACAGACTGACAGTGTAACGATGAAGTGAAGGAGCATTGTGGTGTGGCTGTTGATGTGATAGAAATGTTAGGAGAAATACACTGAGATGGTTTGCCATGTTGAGAGGATAGAGAGTGAGAGACTAACGAGGAGAGTGTATATGAGTGAGGTGGTGGAACGGGAAATGGGGGGAAGGCCGAGGATGAGATGGAGGGACGGAGGGGAGAGGTATATGAGGGAGGGCGATGTGAGCAGTGAAATGGCAGGGGACAGGGCGACATAGAGGCGATTTGTTTCTGGCCACCCTTTATGGGATTTAGTAGACTTGCAATAGACAGATAGATAGGTTATTGCGCACAATATATAGTATAATTGTTTAACCTGAGATGTTCCGTTGACGTGTGGATACATCTCCACGTTTTGTCATGGTGTCACCCGATGACATACCCATATGTTTTGCAGTTCCATGGTCCAACATTTGCACATTTTTCAAATTCTGTGCATGATTTTTAGTACATAAATGCGGGACACCTTCCTTAACCTGCCACCAGGCGGGGACACTTCCCGACCCGGCCCAACCCGCTTGCGGCCTTGTCTCGGTCACTCACCTGTTAGCAGTGACCCAGCACGGACATGGCGCCCTGAGGTCTCTTTGACGCCGAAATTCAAGTAGCCCTTGATGCCTTCACATTGTCATTTTGTTTCATTTTTAAAGGCTCCAACATGCTTGCATGCGTCAGCCTTGGTCACCTAATGGCGGCTTCCATGCTGCACGATCCATTGCAGCCTCCCTGTTCAGTCCCTTAACCCTGAGTTCACACTTAATGACCTCGTTCCATGTCTTTCTCGGTCTACCCTTCATAACCCCACCCCCAATAATAACACTTCTCACCTTCCTCACCCAATTATCATACCCCATCCTCTCCACATGTCCAAACCATCTCAATCTACCTCTCCTCATCACAACACCAATACACTCCAGTCCCATCCTACCTCTCAACTCTTCCATCGTAAACCCAGCCCCCCCGGACCTTGCACACAGGGATGCACCACACATCCACCTAATCATTGTCATTTCTGTACCTCTGAGCCGGCGAATATCTTCCTTCTTTACTGCCCAGGTCTCACTACCATACAGCATTACATACCTAACACATGCTGTATACAAAGACCCCTTAGCACTTAGGGAGAGCCCTCTCAGTGTCAGAAGAGCCAAGAGCTCCCTGAACTTCTTCCAACCACTTCTCACCCTAGCCACAGAGCTAGCTCCAGCCCCACCTCCATCACACAACATATCTCCCAAATAACAAAATTCCTCCACACACTCAAGAGACTCACCACCAAGTCTCTTACAGGTGACACCAATTCCCCACTCGATGACGATGTGGTGAACAAGGACTACATGCTTCCTGGAGATGAAACGAGCAGCAGTGATGAGGAAGTACCGGTATGTGACGTATCGTGAGGCTAGAGAAGGCCAGCCTGGACCCCAACCACATGCATGCACCTCTCTCCAGCCCCTAGAGGAAGGGGAAGACGAGGACAAGGACAAGGACGAAGCCGGGGGAAATGGTGTTACCTCGTGGTTCGGGAGGGAAAGGATTTCTCTTCAGGGAGCTGAAGGGGCAGTCAGGAAAAAATCAGGTATGTGGCTTGTGCTTTGTACAAGGAACACACAAGTGGTGTGCAGGGAGTGAGCGTTGAAAGGGAAAGTGGTGGTAGCAGGGAGGGAGGGCGAGCACGTGGTGCGCCTGGGCAGTGGACATGTGAGGAGCAGCCGCGTCCTAGTACCTTTTTCTCCCCACAAGATTCCCGCACTTCCTCCCCACAGCCCCAGGATGTTGGGAAAGGAAGGAAAGGGAAGGGAAAGGCGAAGGGAAAAGGGAGATGGAAGAGGAACACAAGTGGGGAAGGGTGCCGCTCTTCACCTCCCCAGTCACCCCTGCCACCCTCTCCTCCACACCCCGACGAAGGCGATGATGGAGACAAGGCTGGAGACATTGGTGTGTTGTGGAACTGGGCGGATGGGAGTGATTTTATGCCCATCATTCACCCTTTCACGAAGGAGTGGCAGTCCGGCTGTACGGCTCCTGGAATCCATTCTTGCTCTTTCATTGTAAAAAAAAAAAAAAAAAAAAACTACTTGAGATACAGCATTCTACCAATCAAATGGCACCAGTTCACTAAAAGACATATAACTGTGTGGTGTTTCACGACTATAGTGAATTCTTGCTGAAATGTGGCCCAGAAACGAAATCTCTACACCTGGCCAGCCGCCCTGCCGCCCGACTCTGCATACAGACACCAATTGATCCCAGTGATAAGACCTTCCATTGACTTTGTCAGGTGGAGGGTAAAAAGGGAATGAAGATGGTGAGCAGCATTTGATGTATTTTAACTTTAGGCTTTAAGATTTTTTTTTTTGCCAAGTA
>NW_027645328.1:0-2500 GCF_032717465.1 Coenobita brevimanus | reverse complement strand
CTATAGCTTAACATATAATAATTGTTTAACTTCAGCTCTCGGTGAATTATATCCACATTCTACGTATACATGGTGTGTTATAAACATTATCCTCCCATGATTTTGCCGGTACTGGAGGAAGAAGTTTGCTGTTTCAGACTGCGCAGTTGTATAGATTTACAGAAAGCACACAGCGTATTGATTAACCCCATGAAAAATCGATGTAACTGTAAGAGCAATCAGCCCAAGTTCCCACTGACACAAAGATTCTGGCGTTAAGAACCTCTTGGGAGGAACAGTTTATTGCGGGCTCGTGGCCTTTGGTCTCCTTCTTCCTCGCCAATAAAAAATAATAGTCACCGTCACTCTTCATATTAACTGCGTTTAGCAGCGGCAGGTGGGGTACAAGGTCATTACTGACAAATGATGGAGCTGTGACCCTCCGTCATTTCAGAGAGAAACCAAGCATACAGCCACGTAGGTAATTAAGAGTAAGAGCAATGGAGGTGGGACTGCTGAGGGACGCATGTGCTGAGTGACAGTGGGTGGATAGGGTAACAGAAATAAAGTGGATTCGTGAAAGATGTGGAGGAGGAAGTCGTGCAACACCTTGAATCGAAGTGAGTTTACTGAGTTGGTATGGTCAGTGAGGAAAGAATGGATAGCAATAGAGTGGTGAAAAAGGTATATATCTGGAGCGAATTTGAAGGAGGCAGGAGGCGAGGTAGGCCAAGCAGAAGATGGAGAGATATGGTGGATGCGTGTGTGATGATGAGAGGTTTAGAAGTCGGTGAGGCTAGGAACTAACAAGAGATTGAGCAGGCTGGATGAATGTGTTGTGAGGAGAAGTGCATGATCAGGGATTTGGCACCCTTTTTTAACGTGGCAAAGCGTCCGGATTGACTGTATCGGATACGTTTGTGTGAAGCTACATGAACGTGGTGAATGTTTTTGGCGTATCCAATAGAGCCAGGATTCCAGGGGCTTGAATGATGAGTGAATGAAAGCATGGCCCATTGGACTGTGGGAAATTTAAGGGCTGTCTGGACATTGCTACTCCTCACCCTGCCCTAGGGGTGGGAAAAAGAGGTCCGGATGAAGATGGCAATGATGAAGTATTAATAACAATAATAATAAAAATAACAATAATAATAATAATAATAATAATAATAAATAATACATAATAGTAATAATAATATTAATCATCATCATTATCATCATCATTATAATCGGAAAGTCTCGGATTCTAAAAATAAAATGAAAAATGCGACAAAGGATTGCCGTGATTATAACCTACATATAGTTTAGAGATGAGTTATTTGAGAGGAGCATGTGGTCACATGGAGAGACTGAGGACAAATGAGGAAGTGAAGGAGAGTTGTTGTGTGGATGTGGATGTGATAGGGAAGCGTTAGAGAAACACACACTGAGGTGGTTTGGCTATGGAGAGGATGGAGTGAAAGACTGAGCAAGGAAAGTGTATGTGAGCAAGGTGGAGGGGCAGAGGGAGGGGGCCAAGGATGAGATAGACAATACAGTTTTCGCCACGAAAGATCCACCATTGACATACTTCAATCTCTTAACTCATACCATCCATCAATCAACTGGATCTTTTTGGAGAAACTCATGCAGTAGCTCTTGATATCTCTATCCAGACTCCCTTTGCTATGGAGTAACGTCTTTTTGTTCCTCTTTTTCTGATTTCTTCTTATCTTAGTGACAGGAAAATAAGAGTAAAAGTAGATGCATGCATATTCGAATTTCCAATTAATTAACGCTGGCGTGCCGCAGGGATCAGTTCTGTCTCCAACCCTATTTCTGTCTGGAGTATTTAATGATCTCTTTATTCTTGTCACTGCATAATCCCATTCACTCATATGCAGATGACTCAACACTACATAGTTCATTCACACTCAGACATCCATTTACAAAGTCTAATATCTCTACCTCTCAACTCAGTACAGCCATCTCCATAAATCAAGATCTATCTACAATCAGTGAATGGGGACAAACAACCTTGTCTCTTTTAATGCTAGTAAAACTAAATATATACAGTTTACTAATAGACAGATATTGCCAGATTCGTAACATTATCTTCTTAGTGCTACTAATATTCCCATCTCCAAACGTATTGAAATTCTTGGTGTCTCACTTAACAGTGCCCTCTTGTAGCTGGACCTCTCATGTCAGATCACTTGCTACAAACCGCCCTGCAAAGAAACTTGGATTATTGTACAGAGTCCGTAACTTCTTCGTCGATGAGCAGTTAGCTATAATTTATAAGAGTCATGTGCGCTCTCAACTTTGAATATTTGGGCTCACCCTTGTGGAATGGTTGTGAGAGAGGTTGCATTAAGCACAACTAGATGCAACTCAGAATAAAGCTGTTAGAATCATTAACAACCCTAAGCCATTACATATAAACTACCTCCCCCTGCAAGTAAGAAGTAATGTTGCCTTCCCTTGCATTATTTTACAGAGATATTTTTTCCATGTATAAGGTGACATGAATTAGTTGAAT
>NW_027645327.1:0-4995 GCF_032717465.1 Coenobita brevimanus | reverse complement strand
CTGTATACTTCCAGTTTGATCTTGTCACTTATTTTCTGTTCTCTTCAGTTTGTTTCCTTTTGTAAAATGTCTCCACAATGACCCTCTTGTATCTTTCTTTCCCTTACTCTTTACTGCGTGTAACAAGGTTCGTTCATTATCGTTCTTTAAGAGTCCTCCCCTTTTCTTGCCCTCCCTTCCATTTTCCACAAGTTTTGGAAGCTTGTTGCTGCTTGCGTCTTTATCTCCCGTTTTCCTGCTTCCTCATCATCTTCATTAGCATACTTTTACACCTGCCTCAAGTCTTCCTTGCACTCTCTCCCTATATCGTCCTGTTTTTTCCTCCTAGTCTTTTTTTTTCTTTTTTTTTTACAGTCCTTGCTCTAGGACGGTTTCACTCTTCACTCAGTTTTTCCTCTGCTCTCTCACTTCTCTTTCTCATTTTTCTCTTTCCTTTCCTCACCCTTTATTTTTTTTCCTCTGCAAAGTATCGCGCTTTCCTTCTTCCATTCTTCTAACAGTCTTTCCTCTGTTATTCATTGTCCATCACATTTTTTTCTTTTTTTCCTGTCTCGGTCCTCTTACTCCCCCCGTTCTCTCTCTCTCTCTCTCTCTCTCTCTCTCTCTCTCTCTCATCTACCTGTTTTTACGTCGATTTCTACTTTTTTTAAAAACAACCTTGCCTCTCCCCTCCTGAAGCAGAGGCAGATCTTTTCGTGTTTGCATCATTTCAGCATAAATTATCCCAGTTCGTTCCGCCTGCCGATGTTTCTGTTCATTTTTTCACATTTACTTCTCGCATGGGGACACCTGAAATTTCCTCCGTTTTCTTCGTGGATTATTTCATGTTCTTTCCTCACCTCCAATTTTCTCTCCGATATTTTCTCTTTTGCGTCGGCGTGAGAGTTCCTTCGATTCTTCCCTTGATTTCTTGTTTCTCTGCACACTCGGAACTCGGCCTTCACTTCTGCTTGTTTTGTTTCGCTTTTCCTCGAATTTCCTTCCTCTGTTGGCCTCTCCTGGTCCTTTTGCCCTTTCGCTTTTTTGCACCCAATGGAGTTTCTCTTTCCTAGTGAAATATATATTCGTGGTTACCCTCGACTTCATCCAGTTGTATTTGCTGTTTACTTATTTTTTGGCTTTAGTTATTTTTTATTTTTTTTCCTTTTTACGAGTTTCACTTTTATTTTTTCCAGCTTTGTCTGTCACCATCTTTTCATCTCCGTTAGTTCGTTTTACATATTTCCTTTCCATTCTATCTTTTTCTCCTCCTCATTATCCTTCCTTCTTTCCTTCCTTTATTTATTTATTGACTGATTGATTGATTTGTATTTTGGCCCTCGTTTTACTCCATTCTTTTTCTTCTTTCTCTCGTCCTTCCTCTTACCTTCCTCTGTTATTCTTTCTCCAATGACTTCAACATTTTTGCTTCTTCATCTCTTACTTTCTTTCTTTCCCTAATATTTTCTTCCTCGCCATTCCACGTTCTTCCCTTTTCCATCTTTCACTCTCTCTCTCACCCTCTTTTTCTCTCTCTTCGTCTACAAGCCCTTTTCTTGTACCAGTCTTGTAGCGTGTCCTCTCTTTCAGACTGATCCTTTCTTCCACAATTATCTCTTCCTTCCCTTCCCTTGCTATGCCTCTCGCTTCTTTGTCTCTTCTTCGGCTCCTCCCATCGCTTCACTCCTCCCCCTCCTTTCAGGTAGAAAGCATGGCAGTGAATCTTAGGGAAATCTCTCTTGCTTCTTTACATCACAGGAGTGTGCGCGCATGTCCCACAGGATGATCATAATGTGTGTGTGTGTGTGTGTGTGTGTGTGTGTGTGTGTGTGTTAATGATGTCCTCATTACCCGTCCCCGCCCTGGAGGGGCTTAGGGACGAATTTTGTTTTAACTCCGTTTCTGTTTCTGTGTGTCTGTCTCTCTTTTTGTCTGTCAGGAACTTTATGCGAAAACTGCTGGTGCGTTTTAGACTAAAAATTACTGGGACGATGGGCTATGTCCTTCTGATCGCCTGATTAAATTTCGAGCCAAAATGAGCTATGGCCCAGGTTGTAGGCCCAAAAAAGGTAAAAAAAAAAAAAAAAAAAGTTTTTTGCCATAACTCCTTTCAAATTTGACATATCGACATGAAACAAAAACTTAAAGATGCATCTTTCAAATTTGCATCCTACGACATGCATCATTTATTGGGAGGGGGGGGCATCCCCATGTTATTGGTTGGGGGGGTCAGTGTCAGTTGTGTCTGGCCTAAACTTTCAAATGGACATAAAATCGTCAATTATCACCCGATTTACTCCACTTTCGATATGTGGCATCTTTGACTAGATATCCTGTTGTGTTTAAAAGTCAGCACTAAAATGAATGCGGGGGACGGGTTTGCTGTGCATTGTCACCGCTTGTTGTTTTGGTTCGTTTGTTTCCTCCTTTACAGTTTTCTATTCTGATCCTATTTATTCTAGTATTTTTTTTTTTACTCTTTTTACCAGGCTTTACCACTTCTGTACTCTTGTATCTTGCCTATGGTCCTGCGTTTTCAGTGTTTCTGAAAAATAATGTTTCCAATCCGATTTTGTTAATCCTTTCCCCTAAGTTTTGGTATTTCTTCTCTTTGACAAGATTCTTTCCCCTAGGTATATTTCTGTGCACACTTGCTGCCTGCACATTTCTTTGAAAGTCTTTTCTCTCACATGATTTTACCTTTCTAATCCTGCTGTCTCCCTATTGCCTTCTTTCTTTATATGTATTTTCTGCTATATGATGCTCCCACTCTCCTCTTTTTCTGTCCTTTCTTTTTCTTCTTCTTTACATTCACCTTATATTTCTCTCATGCGATGCTCCCATACTGGTCCTCCTGTGCCCTTCATTTCTTACCATTCTTCTTCATTCCCTTGTGTTATACAACCATGTGATCTTGTTGTTATTCCATATCTCTCCTCTTCACATTGTTTCCTTTCATAAAATGCCGCAACAATAATCCATTTGTATCCCTTACACTTTACTTTTCTGTGTAACAAGGTTCGTTCATTTCCGTGCTTGATCCGTCCTTACCTTTCCTTTTTCCATTCCGTTTTCCTCTAATTTTTTAAGCTTCTTGCTTCTTGCGTCTTTATTCCCTGTTTGCCTGCTTCCTTATCATGTAATTAGCATATGTTAATGCCTGCCACAAATCTTCCTTGCATTCTCTTCTTACATCGTCCCTTTTCTCTCCATTTTTTTTTTTTTTCAATTCATGCTATAGGACCTCGTTTCTTTCTCCTAGTTCTTCACTCAGTTTTTTTCTCTTCCCACAAACTTCATTTTTTCATTTTTGGCTTCCTCTTCCTTAACCATTATATTTTCCTACAAAGTATCACGCTTTCCTTCTTCCATTTTTCTAACAGTCTTTCCCCCATTTTTCATGGTCCTTCCCTCTTGTTGCCCGTCTTGGTTTCGTTACTCTCTCTCTCTCTCTCTCTCTCTCTCTCTCTCTCTCTTCTTGCGTTGATTTCCTTTTTTTTTTTTTTTTTCCAATATCCTTTCCTCTCCTCTCTTGAAGCAGTCATCTCTTTTAGTGTCTGTAACATTTCAACGTAAATTGTCCCAGTTCGTTCAGTCTGCCGAGGTTTTTGTTCATTTTTCACATTTACTTCTCGCATGGGGACACCTAAATTTTCCTCCGTTTTCTGTTTCGATTATATCATGTTCCCTCCTCCCCTCCAATTTTCTCTCGGATATTTTCTCCTTGTGTCTGCGTGAGAGTTTCTTCGATTCTCATCTTGATTACGTGTTTCTCTGCACTCGGAACTCGGCCTTCACTTCGACGCTTTCCTTTCGCTTTTCCTGGAATTTCCTTCCCCTGTTGGCCTCTCCTTGTCCTTTTGCTCTCTCTCTTTTTTACACCCAATGGAGTTTCTCTCTTTTCTAGTGAAATGTATATTCTTGAGTACCCTTGACTCCATCATATTGTATTTTGCTATTTACTTGCTGGGTGTCATTAGTCTTTTCTTCCTTGTCTTTTTACGCCTTAACATTTATTTCTCCAGCTTTGTCTGTCACCATCTTTTTCATCTTCATTAGTTCGTTTTACATATTTCCCTACGTCTCTATCTTTTTCTCATCCTTATTTTCCTTCTTTGTTTCCTTCCTTCCTTCCTTCCTTTCTTTCTTTTTTCTTTCTTCTTTTGGATTTTGGCCCTCCATTTCTTCCATTCTTTTTCTTCTTTCTCTTGTCCTCCTTCTTACGTACGTCTAATACTTTATATGCAATGACTTTCCCATTTTTGCTTCTTCATCTCTTGACCTTCTTTCTTCCCCTAATTTATTAATCCTTGCCATTCCACGTCCTTTCATTTTCCTCCTCTCCATCTTTCACTCTCATCCTCTTTTTCCCTTTTCCTCCACAAACCCTTTCCCATGTTCCAGTCCTATAGCGTGACCTCCCTTTCAGACTGTTCTTGTTCTTCCACGTTTCATCTCTCCCTTCTCTTCTCTTGCCAATCGCTCCTCTGTCTCCCCTCGGCTCCTTCCACGCTTCTCTTGCCCCCGCCCCCTCCCCTGCCTCTGAGGCTGGAAGCATGGCATTGCATCAGAGGGAAATCCCTCTTGCTGCTTTAGATCACAAGACGGTGCACGTATGTCCCACAGAATGATCATAAAGTGTGTGTGTGTGTGTGTGTGTGTGTGTGTGTGTGTAGCACCTTCAACTCGTAGGAATATGTTTTTTATCATAGCTGACTCCAAACTATTTTATTAAACAAGAGAGACTCCTCGGTGTGAAGAGATTAGAAACAATTTGTGTTAAACTTTTCAGTTCGAGGACGCACATTGTACGGTATTTCCTTCTGACTACCGTCTGACTTGTATTCAGCTTAGGAGAGAAATCTTGGTGTGAGGGGATTTGAAAGTTACATTTATTCGCAGGATTTTACGATTTGCAAACAGGTGGGTGACTGTGCCCATGTTGTAAGAAAAAGAGTAGCCCTGGAATTGCATACGGGTGCCCGATGGTGACAATATATTAAGGCAAAGAACTCC
>NW_027645326.1:0-18527 GCF_032717465.1 Coenobita brevimanus | reverse complement strand
ATCAAGTCTTCCCGGTCATGAGATTTAGTAAAGACAATCTTAGGTTCTTATAATGAAATGTGTTAATAAATTTTTCTACTGTTACCTAACATCGGACAGTCGAGTTGTCCAGATCATGGGAGTCAAACAGCGTAGAAGTTAAGGTTCCGTAATGCCAACGCTAGACTTTATTATGGTCTGATGCCAGACGATTTTACTATGCCCAAGAATTACTGTCACAGACAATTTTTCGAATTTTTTCCCCGCTTGCCAGAATCAACGTAATTCAGCTAAAAAACGTTGCAATCAAAAGGTTAATAGCTTTACTGCGATGATGTTTTTTTCTTTCTACTACCAGAATGCTTTACTCACCCTAGTGGATACCTTTCGTAGGGGCGGGTTAGAATCAAAACTCATCCAACATTATCAGTACGGTGCTGTCTCTATTGTTTTATTTGTGTCAGTACCAGACAGTTTTTACTTAGTCTGGGGAGACATTTCATAGTGACATGGCTACAAACTGTATCTATTTACCTTTCTAGAACAATGAGAGTCTTTTCATCATCCTTCATATCACTAGTGTGTCTATTAAGTAGCTTATGCTTACTTCGAGTCGGACGATTGTATAAGTTACAGTTTTCCTAGTGACCAAGTACAGGAGGCAATCTACATGAGTCTCTCCAGAATGCATTTGTTTTCTAATGGCCTTATACCACCTGGTGAGTAATCTTTAGTTTTGTGGAGACTTTTCGCAGTAACGATGTTAGAAGTTATCTCCATTGTCTGTGACTGTGACGTGAAATTTGTATGAAAGTTTTATTAGTAGTTTTTTCCAGTGTATTTTTGTTTGATTAGTTAGACTTCTCTAGGTGTCACGGTTAGAAGTAATCTCCCAGTACTTGCAAAAACAGTGTTTAAGATTATTTACGATACCTGAAGACTAATTAATTGAGGCTTTAAGGAGAACTCTAGTAATGCCTGGGTTAGAAACGTTCTCATATTTACATTTTTGGGCTCCCCATACTCACACTTCATAGTATGGCCTTTGCTGGAGGGAAACACTGAAGAAATAGTTGTCTTGACAAGGAGAGACAATACCATTTCAGAATGACGACGCGTTTGTTTAATCTGGCGACAGACTGAGAGATCTTATTAAACTTGAGTAGGCTGGATGCCTTACGTATTGACGAGGGATGGAAGAAATGTACCCACTACTGTTTTCGGAGTATGTTCACGTCTTTATTTACCGATATTTATTTAATTATTAATATTTATTCCTACCACCAGAAGATTTTGTATGCGTGCGGAAAACTTCTCTTACCGACTCCTTCACTATCTGACACTGTAGCTTTGACACATCTGCATAATTATAGCTGTGGTGCTCTGAGACGAATATATTTAACTTATTGGAGATCTTTTCGTCCAATAAATTTCAAGTATATATCATTTCAACCTGATGATCTCAATATCATTGACTGAATGCTATTGTCCAACGATTATAGTCAGAGTAATGGAACCTTTTTATTGTGAAGGTGTAAATATGTAGACAAAACATAATTATACCCTGGGAATCCTGTAAAGCGTTATTTATTAAAATCTAGCTGTATTAAATGATGTCATTCCAACACTGGGAAGTGCACATACAGTAGTGTTCACTGAGTTGATGAAGGCTGCATCTAACTCCACCAGTTCCGAAAAAATCTCCCGCAGGCTGAATAAAATCATTTGGAAATAACAATAGTAATGGTAACAGAAACATCTCTGTAGCAAAGAAGTCAACGTGCCTTTACCACTGCATAACACGACCGCCAAAGATCACACGGGAATAATGCGAGCGGCAGGTGGTGGAGGGGGATGCAGTAAAATTAGAGTTTATTTCAGAGAGAGAGAGAGAGAGAGAGACCTTTAGATTATTGTTCAGTTAGTTTGTAACTAAGAGTGTTTGGCTAAGAATCTGCTAGTCAGCCAGTTTTAAGATGAGCACGTTATTTCAGTGTTTGTTAGCTATGAGTTTTGTTGCTTAGCGGTTTGGTAGTTAAGGGTTTGTTAGCTAAGGGTTTGTTTGCTAAGGACCTGTTAATTAAGTAGTTGTTAGTTAAGGGTTTGTTATTTTATTAGTTAAGAGTTTTGCTTGATAAGGGACTATGTTAGTTTAAAAAAAAAGTGTTGGTTAATAATTAGTTATTGAAGTGTTATTAGAGCTTATTAAATGAGATAGTTTGTCAGGTAACAAGTTGGGAGTTAGGAATTAAGCTAGTTTGGGAGTTAAAAGTTTGTTATTTTGCTAATGGTAAGGCCATAATAGCAGATGGGAAATTCTGGTTTAAGACAGGTAAATGCCTCAGGAATCATAAAAATGCAAGTTCCTCTCCTGTGTGCTTCATATCTTCCCTGCGACGCTGTTAAAAGAAAAAAAAGAACCGTATTATGGATTTTCCCAGGATCAGAAAGTATAATACCGTAACCTGATAATATTTAATCATTTTATCCTTAGCTTAACGGTGTTTGCTTGTTTATTTGTGTGACTTTGCTGAGCGTGAATGCGTTTATTCCCGCTTATATCTGTGTGCGTTTCAGTACGTGATTAATTGATAGACTGACTGGTAAATTATCGACTAGTTGACGGACTGAAAAAAGAAACTTCCGCATTCCCGGTGGAAACACTTTACTAGTCAATCGCCCAAAATAAGCCGGAGCAATATTCCCCCGTTTAGAGGAGGTCCCAGAGACACACAGACGTTAGTTGCCTCCTTGACTCCAAACCAGGACAGGTGAGAAATGTCGTTATTCCTACGATACTCTCTATTATACATGACGACAAAGGAAACCAGACCGTTTTTTTTTTTTTTTTTTTTTTTTTTTTTTTTTTTATGTGCTACTCTGGGCAAAGGCTTCAGGTCCTATATCTTGGGGGCAGTAGCCTATCCCAAGGCAGTAATCCTCTCTACACCTCCACATGTCACCACTTCGGCGCTAACACCCACCGTCCATATTGAGTTCATGCTAGGGCTGTTTCATTCCAGGACTGTGGTGTATTGGTATTAGCGGGGGTATATTTTACGACATGTCGAAGCCGGGTCATCTGGTAGATCAGGAAAGTCTGCTTTTAATGAAATTCAAATCCTTAAACTGTCCCCTGCCCTAGCCAGAATCCGAACCACTGGGTCCATCAGGACTGCAGAAGCCGCCTCTCTACCGATTCCAGCCACACGGAGAGGGTGTAGGGGGAAAGTGAAGAGGGGGAAGTTTTGTGGGAGGCAGGTGGAATACTGAGGTTAGTCTTTAGGTGGAAGGTTCAATAGAAATTCTGGGTTTAGGCCTCTTCGTTCATCATAATTAGGTTGCGGGTGGGAAGGGTGGGGATAAAGGTAGAGGTGGAAATTACTGAGTTTATGTCTCCCTGGATTAATCATACCCTGGTTGTGGGTGGTAGGGTGTTGGAGAAATGCTGGTAGAAATCATGACGTTGGTCTCCGAGAATCATCGCCAACAGGGAGTGGGTAGGAAAGTGTGCGAGAAAGGTAGGAGAAGACTTATGCTGAGGTTCAATCTCCTTGGGTATATCGTAGGTAGGGTGTAAGAGGAAAGAAGGCAGGAGGGAGACTAGGAATTATGGGGGACAGAAATTTTGGACAGAGTCACTCTAGGGGTGAGGTAGGGAAGAAGGTTCAGGGGGAGAGATAGGTGAAACAGAAATTATGGGTACAGGGCTTCTCTAAAGTAAGTCATAAGGTGGGGTTTAGAGGGGGTAGGGAAGAAGACACGAGGAGCTGGGCAGGCAGAAAACATGAGATCATATGAGCTGTGGCAAATGGTGTATACGTAGAAAGCACAGAGACAGAAGTAGGAATTAAATGGCCAGGCTTCTTTGGTAAACTGTTGTTGTTGAGGTGTGGAAGTAGATGTGAAGAAGGGGGAAGGAAAACACGTATTTTAAGGCTGTGAGGTGGGACTTTACGGATCAGTCGAAGGTAAAGTGTCAGAAGCAAGAAACGAGGACGAATGGTGTAGTCGGGAAGAAGTAAGCGAAAATTGTGGTATCATTCTCATTTTCTGGTTTGAACGTGAGGTGAAGTGGAATAAAGATGTAGGTGTGGGGAGGAAGATAGGCAGGTTTTAATTTTGTGAAGTGAAGCTTCATAAGTAGCTCGATATCAGGATGTGGTGAGCGAAAGGAGACATGTAGATACTGTGATAGTGGCAGGTGAGGTGTGAAGAAGAAGGTGTATGGGGAATGCAGTAGGTGTAGTTTGTGGGACAGATGTTGGGGGAATGGTGTACATGTGGTGTTGCAGAGACAGACGTACAGAAATTTTGTGTAAGAATAGATGGAGAAGGTTGGATGAGATGTTGATTCGTTGGCATCTAGAGTTCTGAGGGAAAAGTGAAAGCAAGGATTAGGGGAAGGAGGTAAAAGAGTGGTAGAGTAGGTACGAAAGGTAGGCAGAGAGAATTACTCGGGTCTTGCTCCTTTAGTAAGAAGCTTGGTTCTTGTGCTTTACGTCCTTCGGAGGGCTTGGGAACGTGAATAATAAACATCCATGTTAAAAGAAAAGCTCGACGTCTACGGCCAAGGCACACAGTAACCGAAGTGAAATATCAGAAGTTAACGCGAGTGTAAAGATGGGCTTTGAGCCGTAGCGGTGTTCGTTTGCGGCAACCTCCCCCCACTCTGTCTCTGTCTCTGTCTCTGTCTCTCTCTCTCTCTCTCTCTCTCTCTCTGCGCGCGCGCGCGTGCTTGCGTGCGTGTGTGTGTGTGTGTGTGTGTGTGTGTGTGTGTGTGTGTGTGTGTGTTAATGGTTTCCTCATTTTCGTCCTTTTGTTTCCGTTCTTCCCACTTTCCATTTGGATCCTGTTTATCATTTTTTTGTTTTTAGTTCCTTTCTGATACCGGGTTCGACCATTCTACTTCTCTTATATTTTGCCTACTGACTTACTTTTCTAATGTTTCTGATAAAGGATGTTTCCAATTCGATTCTGTTTGTCCTTTCTCTTTAGTTCTGAAATTTCTTCTCTGCCACATGATTCTTTCATCTTGGAATATTTCTGTCTTTCCTTCCTTCACTGGTGCTTCTTTGAGTCTTTTAGCTCACATGATTTTCCCTTTCTCATCCTGCTGAATCCCATTGGTTTCTTTTTTATATGTGTTCTGTTATATGATACTCCCATTCACTTCTTGTTCTAGCCTTCCTGTCTTCTTTGCAGTCATTTTTTTTTCTTACATGCGATGCATCCATACTGGTCCTCCTCTGCCTTTCATTCCTTAATCATTCGTATTCATTCTCTGAGACTATACTTCCAGTATACTTCCAGTTTGATCACATTGTTATTCATTTTCTATTCTCATAAATTAGTTCCCTTTCGTAAAATGTCTCCACTATGCCCCTCTTGTATCCTTCCTTCCCTTACTCTTTACTGGTTGTGTAACAATGTTCTTTCATTTTCGTTTTTTAAGCTTCCTTCGCTTTTCTTTCCCTTCTATTTTCCACTAACTTTTGAAGTTTGTTCCTGCTTGCGTCTTTATTTTCCGTTTTCCTGCTTCCTCGTCATCAAAATTAGCATATTTATATACCTGCCTTAAGTCTTCTTTGCACTCTCTCCATATATCGTCTCTTTCTTTTCATCCCCCCCCCCACTTTTTACTGTCCTTGCTAGGACCGTTTCTCCGTTTTTCTTCTCCTTCTTCACTCAGTTTGTTCTCTTCTGTCACACTTCTCTTTCTCATATTTCGCCTTCCCTTCCTTAACCTTTATTTTTTTTCCCCTGCAAAATATCACGCTTTCTTTTTCCATTTTTCTAACAGTCTCTCCTCCATTTTTCATTGTCCATATTTTTTTTTCTTGTCTCTATCCCGTTATTCCCCCTCTCTCTCTCACTCTCTCTCATTTTCCTGTTCTTGCGTTGATTTCTCACTCTTTTTTTCCTAATATCCTCTCCTCTCCACTCCTCAGCTTAAGCACAGTCAGCTGTATTCGTGTGTGTAACATTTCAGCATACATTATCCCAGTTGGTTTCGCTTGCCGATTTTTTTTTTTTTTTTTAATTTTTCACATTTACTTCTCACTTGGGGACTCCTGAAATTTCATCCGTTTTTCCGTTTGGATCCTTCATGCTTCTTCCTCTCCTCCTAGTTTTTCTCGGATATTTTCTCTCTTGTGCTGGCGTGAGAGTTTCTTCGATTCTCCCTTGTTTACGAGTTTCTCTGCACTCGCGGAACTTGGCCTTCGCTTTAAGGTTTTTCCTCCCTTTTCCTCGAATTTCCTTCCCCTGCTGGCCTTTCCTTGACCTTTTGCCCTTCCTACACCCAATGAAGTTTCTCCCTTTCCTAGTTAAATTCTTAGTTATCCTCGATTCCATCCAATTGTACTTTGTTGTTTATTTATTTTGTAGCTTTAGTCTTTTTTAAAATCTTTTCTTTTTACCATTTTCACATTTATTTCTCCATCTCTGTCTGTCACTACCTTTGATTCTTCATTAGTGCATTTTATATATTTTCCTTCCTCTGTATCTCTTTCCCGTCCTTTTTTTCCTTCCTTCCTTCCTTCCTTTATTTATTTATTTTCTTACTTTGTCCCTCGTTTTATTCCATTCTTCTTCTTCTTTCGTCCTCCCTCTTTCCTTCCTCTGTTACTCTTTCTCCAATGACTTTAACATTTCTGCTTCTTCATCTCTTACTTTCTTTCTTCCCCCAATATTTTCTTCATCGTCATTCCACGTTTTTTCCTTTTTCCCTTTTCCATTTTTCATTCTCTCACACCCTGTTCTTCCCTCTTCGTCCACAAACCCTTTTCCTTGTTCCAGTCTTGTAACGCGTCCTCTCTTTCAGACTGATCCTTTTTTCCACCTTTTATCTCTTCCTTCCTTTCCCTTGCCTTGCCTTTCGCTACTTTGTCTCCCCTAGGCTCCTTCCACGCTTCACTTGCCCCCCCCCCCTTCCTCTGAGGCTGGAAGCATGGCAGTGTATCTTAGGGAAATCCCTCTTGCTTCTTTACATCACAGGAGTGTGCATACATGTCCCACACGGTGATCAAAAAGTGTGTGTGTGTGTGTGTGTGTGTGTGTGTGTGTGTGTGTGTCTGTGCTAATGAGGTTCTCATTACCGGTCCTCGCCCCAGAGGGGCTTAGGGACAGAATATTGTTTTCATTCGATTTGTCTGTCTGTCTGTCTGTCTGCCTGTCTCTCTGTCTGTCTGTTAGGAACTTTACGCGAAAACTACAGGTGCGATTTAGACTAAAATTACAGGGATGATGGGCTATAACCTTCTGATCGCCTGCTTAAGTTTTGGGCCAAAATGGGCCAAGGCCTAGGTTGTAGGCCCCAAAAATGTAAAAAAAAAAAAAAAAAAATCGCTTTCCGTCATAACTCCTTTCAAATTCAACATATCGACATGAAAACAAAACTTAAAGGTGCATCTTTCAAATTTGCATCCTATGACATGCATCATTACATCAGGGGGGTCATCCCCCAATTATTGGGTGGAGAGTCAATGTCAGGTGGGTCGGACCTAAAATTTCAAATGGACATAAAATCGTCAGTTTTCACCCGATTTACTTCAGGTTCGATATTTGACAACTTTGACTAGATATCCTGTTGTGTTTATAACTCAGCACTAAAATGATTGCGGGGGACGGGTTTCCTGTGCATTGGCACCGCTTCTTGTTTTGGTGCGTTTGTTTCCTCCCTTACATTTCTCTATTCTAATCCTGTTTATCCTTTTTTTTTTTTTTTTTTTTTTTTTTTTTTTTTTTTTTTTTTTTTTAACGGGCTCAACCAGTCCTGTACTCTTGTATCTTGCCTACGGTCCTGCGTTTTCAGTGTTTCTGAAAATAATGTCTCCAATCCGAATGTGTTTATCCTTTCACTTTAGTTGTGGTATTTCTTCTCCTTGACAAGATTCTTTCCCCTTGGTATATTTCTGAGCACCCTTGCTTCCTTCACATTTATTTGAAAGTCTTTTCTCTCACATGATTTAACTTTTCTAATCCTGCTGACTCACAATTGCCATCTTTCTTTTCATGTATTTTCTGCTATATGATGCTCCCAGTTTCCTCTTTTCTGTCCTTCTTTTCTTCTTCTTTACAATCACCTTATATTCCTATCATGCGATGCTCCCATACTAGTCTTCCTTTGCCCTTCATTTCTTATCATTCCTCTTCATTCCCTTAGGCTATACAACCATTTGATCTTGTTGTTATCCCATTTCTCTCCTCTCCACATTGTATCCTTTCATAAAATGCCGCAACGATAAACCATTTGTATCACTTACGCTTTACTTTTTTGTGTAACAAGGTTCTTTCATTTTCGTGATTCATTCGTCCTTACTTTTCCTTTCCTTTTTCCATTCCATTTTCCTCTTATTTTTCAAGTTCTTGCTTCTTGCGTCTTTATTCCCTGTTTTCCTGCTTCCTCACCATCGTAATTAGCATATTTTAATGCCTGCTACAAATCTTCCTTGCATTCTCTCCTTATATCGTCCCTATTTATCTCCCCTGTTTTCAGTTCTTGCTTCATTGCCTCTTCTCCTTTTTTCTTCTAATTCTTCACTTAGTTTTTTCTCTTCCCTCTCACTTCAGTTTCTCATTTTTGTCTTCCTCTTCCTTAACCTTTATATTTTTCTTGCAAAGTATCATGCTTACAATGTTTCATTTTTCTAACAGTCTTTCCTCCATATTTCATTGTCCTTTGCATTTTCTGCCCGTCTCGGTTTCGTTTCTCTCTCTCTCTCTCTCTCTCTCTCTCTCTCTCTCTCTCTCTCTCTCTCTCTCTCTCTCTCTTAGTTTTTAGTGCTGTCACATTCTTATTCTAACACGTCCCAGGTCTCTCTCTCTCTCTCTCTCTCTCTCTCTCTCTCTCTCTTTCTCCTCCTGGGCTGATTTTTTTTTTCTAATGTCCTTTCCTTTCTTCTCTTTAAGCACAGTCAGCTGTTTAAGTGTCTGTAACATTTCAACGTAAATTATCCCAGTTCGTTCCGTCTGCCGGGATTTTTTTTTTCATTTTTCACATTTACTTCTCGCATTGGTACACCTGAAATTTCCTCCGTTTTCTGTTTGGATTATTTGATGTTCCCTCCTCCCCTCCAATTTTGTCTCGGATATTTTCTCTTTTGTGTCGGCGTGAGAGTTTCTTCGATTCTCCTCTTGATTCCGTGTGTCTCTGCACACTCGGAACTCGGCCTTCACTTCCACGAGTGTCCTTTCGCTTTTCGTGGAATTTCCTTCCCCTGTTGGCCTCTCTTGGTCCTTTTGCCCTTTCTCTTTTTTGCACCCAATGGAGTTTCTCTCTTTCCTAGTGAAATAGACATTCGTGGTTACCCTCGACCCCATCCAGTTGTACTTTGCTGTTTACTTATTTTGTGGCTTTAGTCTTTTTTTTTCTTCCTTTTCTTTTTACGGCTTTGCTTTTATTTCTCCAGCTTGGTCTGTGACCATCTTTTTACCTTCATTAGTTCGGTTCACATAGTTCCCTTCCTTTCTATCTCTTCCTCATCCTCATTTTCCTTCCTTCCTTCCTTCCTTCCTTTATTTATTCCTTTATTTTTATTTTGACCATCCTTTTCCTGCAGTCTTTTTCCTCTTTCCCTCGCCCTCCGTCTTACCTTAGTCTATTAATCTTTGTCCAATGACTTTCCCATTTTTGCTTCTTCATCTCTGACCATCTTTCTTCCCCTAATATATTATCCCTTGCCATTCCACGTCCTTCCGCTTTACGCTTCTCCACCATTCATTCTCTCACACCCTCTTTTTCCCTCTTCGTCGACAAAGCCTTTTCCTAGTTCAGGTCTTATTGTGTGTCCTCTCTTTCAGACTGTTCCATTCTTCCATCTTTCATCTCTCCCTTCCCTTCCCTTGCCTTTCGCCCCTTTATCTCCCTCGGCTCCCTCCACACTTCACTTACCTCACTTACCTACCCATTCCTCTGAGGCTGGAAGCATAGCAACACATCTTTGGGAAATCTCTCTTGTTGCTTTACATCACAGGACGGTACATCCAATGTCCCACAGGATGATAATAAAGTGTGTGTGTGTGTGTGTGTGTGTGTATGTGTGTGTATGTGTGTGTGTGTGTGTGTGTGTGTGTGTGTGTGTGTGTGTGTGTGTGTGTGTGTTAATGTTTTCCTCATTTTGGTCCGTTTGTTTCCTTGCTTCTCGCTTTCCATTTGGTGGTGCCTCGGCCCCACTTCATGTTTTTCATTTATTGTTTTCTTTTTCGATGGCCATCTTTCCTTACTTCAGCTTTCACTTGTTTCATTATGTTTTTTTCTTCTGTTTCGCTTGGCTTCCTATGAAGTCATTTTCTTCCTCAACACTTTTTCTCTTATATTTTCATATTCCTCCTTCGATATCTTCTTTTCCTCTTTTCAAATAATATACCTTTCCAAAGGCTCAATATTACGTCCACTTTTCCGTGTTATTAACTGTTTTATTCCATCCCGTCTTTTCCTCTCCTTTTTTCTCTATTGAATTTTCCTTCACTCTTTTAGTCTCCATTGAACTGCGTTCCATATTTCAGTGTTAGTTTCTTGTAATGTTTTTCTCTCTCGGTCTCACCTTTTTTCCTCCTTATTTTTTGTTTCCTTGCTCCAGTCGTCTATCTTTTGGCTAGTTTTATTTCTTAATTTCCGTTTCCTTCCTCGAATCTTTTATTTGTGTGTGTTTTTTTTTCCTTGGTTTTCTTCGTCCATTTCTCTCTTTCTTCAGTTTCCTCTCACGTTCTTGCTTTCCTTTCTTCATATTCTTCTCTTATTCCATAATCATCCTTGCTTTCCTTCCACTGGTTTTACTTCTTTCAGTCTATTATTTTCTTAGTGTGCGTCCACACCTGTGCTCGAACAAGTTCTGGCAACATGTATGCAACACAGGCTGCAAACATGCTGGGAACAGCGGCGTCCAGATCATGTTGGCAACATCATGGTGAAGTCTCAGCTGCCTGGTATGGACACTCATATCCCATCGCATTTGCTGCCAGTGTTCGAAACATGTAGTTTGCATACATCTGTCCAAATACTGCTGCATACATGTATCCAAACATGTTGCCAACCGTGTTGTCGACATATGTCCGAGGAGCACGATGTGGACTCACCCTTATGCTTACACTTTCCAAACTTCTCTCTTTCTCTCTCTCTCTTTCTCTCTGCTGTTCTGGCGTTGATTTCTCTCTCTTTTTTTTCTAACATCCTTTCCTCTCCTCTCTTGACGCTATCTATCTATCTATATACCTAGGCTGCTTCCCCCAAGGAAAGGGAGGTAGCCGGGACAGGACGACACACTCCCCATTTACTCATCCATTCAAACACATTCTTTCCCATCTTAGCCCCAAAGGGGAGAACGGACAGATCCTCACCGCACCACACCGCACAAGGGTCAACTGCGCAATGCAATCAGTGACATCCGCAGCAGGGCCCGACAGCAGAACTGGTTTACCCCTGCCACATCATAACAGACCCATCCCCTTACCCGCACCTGACCTGACTAGCTGATCAGACCAAAATGCGGGAGAATATCCCCTCAGGGCTGCGTCATCACTTATTCATTCACAATTTCTCTCCATTTATTTCTGTCACGCACAGCCACTCTTCCTTGCTCAACAGACATCCCTCTCGCATCCAACTCTCTCTTCACACTGTCCATCCATCCTATTCGTGGTCTTCCTCTCAGCCTTACACCTCTCACATCAGATCTAGTTATCTTTTTCACCAATCGCTCATCATCTCTTGACCCGCAGTCAGTTATTTTCGTGTCTGTAACATTTCAGCATAAATTATCCCAAGTCGTTCCGTTTGCCGAGATTTTTATTAATTTTTCACATTTACTTCTCGCATAGGGACACCTAAAAGTTCCTCCGTTTTATGTTTGGATTATTTCATGTTCCCTCCTCCCTTCCAGTTTTCTCTCGGATAGTTTCTCTCATGTGTCGGCGTGAGAGTTTCTTCGATTCTCCTCTTCATTAGGGTATGTGTTTCTCTGCACACTCGGAACTCGGCCTTCACATCTACGTGTTTCCTTTCTCTTTTCCTGGAATTTCCTTCTCTTGTTGGCCTCTCCTTGTCCTTTTGCCCTTTCTCTTTTTTACACCCAATGGAGTTTCTCTCTTTCCTAGTGAAATATATATATTCGTGGTTATCCTCGACTCCATCCAATTGTATTTTGCTATTTACTTATTTTGTGGCATTAGTCTTTTCTTTTCCTTTTCTTTTTACGACTTTCACGTTTATTTCTCCGGCTTTGTCTGTCACCGTCTCCTCATCTTTATTAGTTCGTTGTACATATTTCCCTTCCTTTCTCTATTTCTTTCATCCTCATTTTCCTTCCTTCCTTCCTGTCTTTCCTTCTTTCTTTATCTTTTTATATTTTGACCCTCCTTCTCCTCAATTCTTTTCTTTTTCTCCTCTTCCTTCTTACTTTCGTATATTACTCTTTGTCCAATGTCTTCCCCATTTTTGCTTCATCATTTCTGACCCTGTTTCTTCCCCATTATATTATTCGTTGCCATTCCACGTCTTCCTCTTTTTCGCTTCTCCATCTTTCACCCTCTCTTACTCCCATTTTTCCCTCTTCGTCGACAAACCCTTTTCCTAGTTCAGGTCTTATTTCGTGTCCTATTTCAGATTGTTCCATTCTTCCATCTTTCATCTCTCCCTTCCCTTCCCTTGCCTTTCGCGCCTTCGTCTCCCCTTGGCTCCTTCCACGGCTCACTTGCCTCCCCCTTCCTCTGAGGTTGTAAGTGTGGCAATGTATCTTTGGGAAATCCCTCTTGTTGCTTCGTATCACGGGAGGATGCATGCATGTCCCACAGGATGATCATAAAGTGTGTGTGTGTGTGTGTGTGTGTGTGTGTGTGTGTGTGTGTGTGTGTGTGTGTGTGTGTGTGAGGGAGATTTAATGGTTTCCTCATTTTGGTCCTTTTTTTTTTCCTTTCTTCACACTTTCCATTCTCATCCTGTTTATTTATTTTTCACAGTTCCTTTCTGATACCAGGTTATACCATTCTGTTTCTCGAATACGAGTATTTTGCCTACTGTCTTGCTTTCCTAATGTTTCTGATAAAGGATGTTCCCAGTTCGATTCTGTTTATCCTTTCTCTTTCGTTTTGAAATTTCTTCTCTGTGATATAATTCTTTCATCTTGGTATACTTCTGTCCATCTTTTCTTCCTTCATATTTCTTTAAGTCTTTTCTTTCACATGATTTTCCCTTTCTCATCCTGATGAATCCCATTATTTTTTTTTTACGTGTACGGTACTCTTTTATATGATACTCCCATTCTCTACTTGTTCTATTCTTCCTTTCTTTGCAATCATTTGTTTTCTTACATGCGATGCTTCCATATTGGTCCTACTCTGCCTTTCATTCCTTTATCATTCGAATTGATTCTCGGAGACTCTACTTCCTGTATACTTCCAGTTTGATCTTGTCACTTATTTTCTGTTCTCTTCAGTTTGTTTCCTTTTGTAAAATGTCTCCACAATGACCCTCTTGTATCTTTCTTTCCCTTACTCTTTACTGGGTGTGTAACAAGGTTCGTTCATTATCGTTCTTTAAGAGTCCTCCCCTTTTCTTGCCCTCCCTTCCATTTTCCACAAGTTTTGGAAGCTTGTTGCTGCTTGCGTCTTTATCTCCCGTTTTCCTGCTTCCTCATCATCTTCATTAGCATACTTTTACACCTGCCTCAAGTCTTCCTTGCACTCTCTCCCTATATCGTCCTGTTTTTTCCTCCTAGTCTTTTTTTTTTTTCTTCTTTTTTTTTTACAGTCCTTGCTCTAGGACGGTTTCACTCTTCACTCAGTTTTTCCTCTGCTCTCTCACTTCTCTTTCTCATTTTTCTCTTTCCTTTCCTCACCCTTTATTTTTTTTCCTCTGCAAAGTATCGCGCTTTCCTTCTTCCATTCTTCTAACAGTCTTTCCTCTGTTATTCATTGTCCATCACATTTTTTTCTTTTTTTCCTGTCTCGGTCCTCTTACTCCCCCCGTTCTCTCTCTCTCTCTCTCTCTCTCTCTCTCTCTCTCTCATCTACCTGTTTTTACGTCGATTTCTACTTTTTTTAAAAACAACCTTGCCTCTCCCCTCCTGAAGCAGAGGCAGATCTTTTCGTGTTTGCATCATTTCAGCATAAATTATCCCAGTTCGTTCCGCCTGCCGATGTTTCTGTTCATTTTTTCACATTTACTTCTCGCATGGGGACACCTGAAATTTCCTCCGTTTTCTTCGTGGATTATTTCATGTTCTTTCCTCACCTCCAATTTTCTCTCCGATATTTTCTCTTTTGCGTCGGCGTGAGAGTTCCTTCGATTCTTCCCTTGATTTCTTGTTTCTCTGCACACTCGGAACTCGGCCTTCACTTCTGCTTGTTTTGTTTCGCTTTTCCTCGAATTTCCTTCCTCTGTTGGCCTCTCCTGGTCCTTTTGCCCTTTCGCTTTTTTGCACCCAATGGAGTTTCTCTCTTTCCTAGTGAAATATATATTCGTGGTTACCCTCGACTTCATCCAGTTGTATTTGCTGTTTACTTATTTTTTGGCTTTAGTTATTTTTTATTTTTTTTCCTTTTTACGAGTTTCACTTTTATTTTTTCCAGCTTTGTCTGTCACCATCTTTTCATCTCCGTTAGTTCGTTTTACATATTTCCTTTCCATTCTATCTTTTTCTCCTCCTCATTATCCTTCCTTCTTTCCTTCCTTTATTTATTTATTGACTGATTGATTGATTTGTATTTTGGCCCTCGTTTTACTCCATTCTTTTTCTTCTTTCTCTCGTCCTTCCTCTTACCTTCCTCTGTTATTCTTTCTCCAATGACTTCAACATTTTTGCTTCTTCATCTCTTACTTTCTTTCTTTCCCTAATATTTTCTTCCTCGCCATTCCACGTTCTTCCCTTTTCCATCTTTCACTCTCTCTCTCACCCTCTTTTTCTCTCTTCGTCTACAAGCCCTTTTCTTGTACCAGTCTTGTAGCGTGTCCTCTCTTTCAGACTGATCCTTTCTTCCACAATTATCTCTTCCTTCCCTTCCCTTGCTATGCCTCTCGCTTCTTTGTCTCTCTTCGGCTCCTCCCACGCTTCACTCCTCCCCCCCCCTCCTTTCAGGTAGAAAGCATGGCAGTGAATCTTAGGGAAATCTCTCTTGCTTCTTTACATCACAGGAGTGTGCGCGCATGTCCCACAGGATGATCATAATGTGTGTGTGTGTGTGTGTGTGTGTGTGTGTGTGTGTGTGTTAATGATGTCCTCATTACCCGTCCCCGCCCTGGAGGGGCTTAGGGACGAATTTTGTTTTAACTCCGTTTCTGTTTCTGTGTGTCTGTCTCTCTTTTTGTCTGTCAGGAACTTTATGCGAAAACTGCTGGTGCGTTTTAGACTAAAATTACAGGGACGATGGGCTATGTCCTTCTGATCGCCTGATTAAATTTCGAGCCAAAATGAGCTATGGCCCAGGTTGTAGGCCCAAAAAAGGTAAAAAAAAAAAAAAAAAAAGTTTTTTGCCATAACTCCTTTCAAATTTGACATATCGACATGAAACAAAAACTTAAAGATGCATCTTTCAAATTTGCATCCTACGACATGCATCATTTATTGGGAGGGGCATCCCCATGTTAATGGTTGGGGGGGTCAGTGTCAGTTGTGTCTGGCCTAAACTTTCAAATGGACATAAAATCGTCAATTATCACCCGATTTACTCCACTTTCGATATGTGGCATCTTTGACTAGATATCCTGTTGTGTTTAAAAGTCAGCACTAAAATGAATGCGGGGGACGGGTTTGCTGTGCATTGTCACCGCTTGTTGTTTTGGTTCGTTTGTTTCCTCCTTTACAGTTTTCTATTCTGATCCTATTTATTCTAGTATTTTTTTTTTTACTCTTTTTACCAGGCTTTACCACTTCTGTACTCTTGTATCTTGCCTATGGTCCTGCGTTTTCAGTGTTTCTGAAAAATAATGTTTCCAATCCGATTTTGTTAATCCTTTCCCCTAAGTTTTGGTATTTCTTCTCTTTGACAAGATTCTTTCCCCTAGGTATATTTCTGTGCACACTTGCTGCCTGCACATTTCTTTGAAAGTCTTTTCTCTCACATGATTTTACCTTTCTAATCCTGCTGTCTCCCTATTGCCTTCTTTCTTTATATGTATTTTCTGCTATATGATGCTCCCACTCTCCTCTTTTTCTGTCCTTCTTTTCTTCTTCTTTACATTCACCTTATATTTCTCTCATGCGATGCTCCCATACTGGTCCTCCTGTGCCCTTCATTTCTTACCATTCTTCTTCATTCCCTTGTGTTATACAACCATGTGATCTTGTTGTTATTCCATATCTCTCCTCTTCACATTGTTTCCTTTCATAAAATGCCGCAACAATAATCCATTTGTATCCCTTACACTTTACTTTTCTGTGTAACAAGGTTCGTTCATTTCCGTGCTTGATCCGTCCTTACCTTTCCTTTTTCCATTCCGTTTTCCTCTAATTTTTTAAGCTTCTTGCTTCTTGCGTCTTTATTCCCTGTTTGCCTGCTTCCTTATCATGTAATTAGCATATGTTAATGCCTGCCACAAATCTTCCTTGCATTCTCTTCTTACATCGTCCCTTTTCTCTCCATTTTTTTTTTTTTTCAATTCATGCTATAGGACCTCGTTTCTTTCTCCTAGTTCTTCACTCAGTTTTTTTCTCTTCCCACAAACTTCATTTTTTCATTTTTGGCTTCCTCTTCCTTAACCATTATATTTTCCTACAAAGTATCACGCTTTCCTTCTTCCATTTTTCTAACAGTCTTTCCCCCATTTTTCATGGTCCTTCCCTCTTGTTGCCCGTCTTGGTTTCGTTACTCTCTCTCTCTCTCTCTCTCTCTCTCTCTCTCTCTCTTCTTGCGTTGATTTCCTTTTTTTTTTTTTTTCCAATATCCTTTCCTCTCCTCTCTTGAAGCAGTCATCTCTTTTAGTGTCTGTAACATTTCAACGTAAATTGTCCCAGTTCGTTCAGTCTGCCGAGGTTTTTGTTCATTTTTCACATTTACTTCTCGCATGGGGACACCTAAATTTTCCTCCGTTTTCTGTTTCGATTATATCATGTTCCCTCCTCCCCTCCAATTTTCTCTCGGATATTTTCTCCCTTGTGTCTGCGTGAGAGTTTCTTCGATTCTCATCTTGATTACGTGTTTCTCTGCACACTCGGAACTCGGCCTTCACTTCGACGCTTTCCTTTCGCTTTTCCTGGAATTTCCTTCCCCTGTTGGCCTCTCCTTGTCCTTTTGCTCTCTCTCTTTTTTACACCCAATGGAGTTTCTCTCTTTTCTAGTGAAATGTATATTCTTGAGTACCCTTGACTCCATCATATTGTATTTTGCTATTTACTTGCTGGGTGTCATTAGTCTTTTCTTCCTTGTCTTTTTACGCCTTAACATTTATTTCTCCAGCTTTGTCTGTCACCATCTTTTCATCTTCATTAGTTCGTTTTACATATTTCCCTACGTCTCTATCTTTTTCTCATCCTTATTTTCCTTCTTTGTTTCCTTCCTTCCTTCCTTCCTTTCTTTCTTTTTTCTTTCTTCTTTTGGATTTTGGCCCTCCATTTCTTCCATTCTTTTTCTTCTTTCTCTTGTCCTCCTTCTTACGTACGTCTAATACTTTATATGCAATGACTTTCCCATTTTTGCTTCTTCATCTCTGACCTTCTTTCTTCCCCTAATTTATTAATCCTTGCCATTCCACGTCCTTTCATTTTCCTCCTCTCCATCTTTCACTCTCATCCTCTTTTTCCCTTTTCCTCCACAAACCCTTTCCCATGTTCCAGTCCTATAGCGTGACCTCCCTTTCAGACTGTTCTTGTCTTCCACGTTTCATCTCTCCCTTCTCTTCTCTTGCCAATCGCTCCTCTGTCTCCCCTCGGCTCCTTCCACGCTTCTCTTGCCCCCTCCCCCCTCCCCTGCCTCTGAGGCTGGAAGCATGGCATTGCATCAGAGGGAAATCCCTCTTGCTGCTTTAGATCACAAGACGGTGCACGTATGTCCCACAGAATGATCATAAAGTGTGTGTGTGTGTGTGTGTGTGTGTGTGTGTGTGTAGCACCTTCAACTCGTAGGAATATGTTTTTTATCATAGCTGACTCCAAACTATTTTATTAAACAAGAGAGACTCCTCGGTGTGAAGAGATTAGAAACAATTTGTGTTAAACTTTTCAGTTCGAGGACGCACATTGTACGGTATTTCCTTCTGACTACCGTCTGACTTGTATTCAGCTTAGGAGAGAAATCTTGGTGTGAGGGGATTTGAAAGTTACATTTATTCGCAGGATTTTACGATTTGCAAACAGGTGGGTGACTGTGCCCATGTTGTAAGAAAAAGAGTAGCCCTGGAATTGCATACGGGTGCCCGATGGTGACAATATATTAAGGCAAAGAACTCCCTAGTGACAGTGCGAATGAATATGTTCCCTGCTCCTGCACTTCTACAATTAGGGAAAATTACCCTTCGTGAAAGTGAGAAACTTTTGCTTTATGCTCATCCAGCTCTTTTCATAATGACAATATAGCCCAAATGACAGTGAGAAAGTAAACATGAAAAAGTATATCAT
>NW_027645325.1:0-4995 GCF_032717465.1 Coenobita brevimanus | reverse complement strand
AAGTGGAAATGAAAGAAAATCAGTGCTTTCTACTCACCTACTTTATCTCATAGTAAAAAAAGAAAATAAAAAACACTTGGAAAAGTGAAAATATAAATGTTCTGTGCTCATCTACTTCTTTTCATGAAGTTGAAAATTTTGTTCTTGATCTCCATGAAAAAAATGTTCTGTGCTCTTCCAAGCCTTCTCATTCAAGAAGTAGGACGAACCCTAGCCACAGTGAGAAACATGTCATTTGTTCAATTGCTTCTTTTCATAAAGTGAATAATTCCCTAGTTATTGTTAATGAGCAACCCCAGTTTGTCTGGCCAAGCAGACCAATCAACAGTAGGCAAACAACCGCCCTGCACGGCCATACAGTGCATTGAATCAGTGTTCTTTTGTGGCAAACAATGTGTATGTTTTTGATTCGCGGTTGGACGCGGTATTTGCATCTCTCGATGCAGTTAACAAGGACACCATCGTAGGCCCCCATCACCCACTATTTGGTTATATGGATACCATCCAGCGTTGTCAATCGTTTCTTGGGTCACAGGAAACAATTAGGCTTGTACCCCAGCAACAAGCCACCTGAAATGGAAAGAATAATAATAAAAAGTAACAAGAAGATGAAAGTAATGGGAAGAGAGGTGGGCACACGCAAAAAAAAAAAAAAAAAAATGAAGTGAAGGAAGACGCAGTCAGCATTACATCAAGTGAGTGGATGATGGTAAAATTTCTTACTGTCAAGTACCGTGACTTGATGATTTGGATGAATTACACCTACATTAAAAAAAAAAAAATGTTAAATTAGCTAGACAAGGAGTTTCGGCCAAACATTTATTGAGCCCCAGTAAAACACGTGATTGTGTATGTTCTCTGCTCACCTACTTATGGACATACAGTAAGAAAAAAAATTCTATTGAACATAATAGAATACATACCCATTACTCTCCCACTTCTCACAGAGAATGGAGTGTAAATCCGTAATGAAAAATAACATGATATCCTCTGCTCACCCACTCTTACCAATTTTAGCCTTTAAACATCAGCAAGCAGTCGTTTGGTTTGAAACTGTTTTGAACTTTTTTCTTGGGCCACAGCAACACCTACGTTATGGTGACCCCTTTCTACATCCACCATAGGATGTTGTTAACCATTCCACTCCTATGGCGTATTCCTAAATTTGTTCTTACTACCTCCCGATGAATCTATTCACCTTCTGACTTATTATTCGACTGTATGTGGAGGGTTTATATATCATTAAATCTCTCGCTTCTAGGATTCTGACTTATATAAAATTAAATTGTCTGTGGAAGTAAGAATGTGATTAAAAGACACATCGACAAACTGAATGAGTTAAGGTTAAGAGTAACCGACTTAGGGTTCCAGAGTTAATTACTTCATTCTGATGATGTATTATACGTTTCCTTCAGCTTTTGTGACACCATTTGAACACGAGAAATTATATTTGCTCTTCATTAATCTATCGAGTTCTAGAGGCTGAACTAAAATCGTCTGGAGTTGGCAAGAATATATAATTACACGTCATCAGATTCAAGAGGTTAACAGGAAGACGCCAACAAACCCACTGATGGCGAGAAAATGTTAACTGTTGAACGACTCGCAATCATTCTTGCTGTGAATAAAGTGGCCTGGCAGTAGCAAGGACATGATAATTAAGATTCAGCTGGTAGTCAGTATTGGCGAAAACTGCTTTAAGCCCTTGAACGATGAGGGCCACTTCAAAGATGGGTAAAATCGAGTGGCTTTAGACATAATACAGGTACTTAAAAACGTATGAACTCACCAAAACATTAGAAATTCCTTATTTGTCACGGACAGATGATTTTCTTTTTGGCTTCATCGTATAAGTGTTCGTCTCATACATTAGATTTTTTTTAGTGTTGCTGCCTCTGGACAACACAATTAATTTTGGAGACATCGTTCTTGGAGAAAGGAACACCGATGTTGGACTTAGTGTGTATTGACGTTTAGCCTCATGGCATCCACTTCTTAATGACGTACGTTATAACCGTCTCCATTAACCCTTTGGCAGCGTCACTAACCATCCATATATATATCTATATATCTACATCTATCTATCTATCTATCTATCTATCCCATTGGATCCCAGGGGTTCTGGGCGAGGCATTGCACTGGGAGGGCACTAAGCGTACCGCCTCCGCCTATCGGCTCATAGTCGCTAAGCTCATGGGTCTCTACCCGGGGATTCCCTACTTTATAAAGACTTGAAAAATCCCAGTTCTGTCCAATACTCTGGACACTGGACTCCAATGGGATATATATATATATATATATATATATATATATATATATATATATATATATATATATATATATTCTTTAATGTTGATTTGTACCTAATTCTTTATGTCTCAAATTTTATATACCTGTAAGATGCATTCGGTGTTGACTTATTCACGATGATGACGTCTTTTTATACTTTTTTTTTTTTCCATGAACAGCGTGATTTTGTATATTTTAGGAGAATCTCCCTGTAGAGATGTTACCGAATGAAATACTTAAATCCTGCATTTTGAAGAGTCTATCTAAAGGTGACTGAAATCGTCTTGAGATAGCAAATATATGATGCTTAATTCATCTGATTAAAGGAATTAATTCAACACTGTTTTTTCATTCTGTGGCTCGTATTCTAAGCAGGGTGGAGGTTTTGTAGCACCTCATCAGTGCAGTTAATTTTCCATATTGCAATAGAGATCAGTACGATGGAAGTAGTGGAAACAATGAAGAAAGTCGAAATGGGGAAAGCCCCAGGAATTGATGAAGTGTGTGGTGAAATGCTGAAGCATGGGGGAGAGATACTAGTACAATGGATATGGAAGATATGCAGATTGGCCTGGGAGGAAGGTAGAGTCCCGGATGTTTGCATGTCAGGCGTTAATATTCCCCTGTACACAGGAAAACGGGAAAAAGAAGTGGGTGGTAATCATAAGGGAATTTTACTATTATTATGGTATGATATTTATTAACAGAGTTAGGAAAATAACAGGAATTAATTTGAAATGAACATGGAGGTTTCAGGAAGGGAAGAGATTGTGTAGATCAGATATTCATCCTTAGGTCTTTAGTGGAAAAGTTTCCAGAGAAAATAATTGTATGCAGCCTTCATGGATTTGGAGAAAGCATATGACAGAGTGAATAGTCCAGGAATGTGGAAAATATTTAGAATATACGGAGTAAATGGGAAGTTGTTCAATGCCATGAAGAGTAAGTATGAGGGTGCTAAGGCGCATTGTGTGTGGATTGTGAACTGAGTCAATTTTTCTATATGAATGTTGACTTCAAACGGGGATGTATCATGTCCCCATGGTTGTTCAATCTGTTTATGGATGGGGTTATAAAAGAGGTACAAGGTAGGGCAGTGGATGCTGGAACGGCCCTAAGAAGAGAGGGTAGCATTTCGAAACTTCCTGTACTGTTGTTTGTAAATGGTACTGTACTGTGAAGACGAAGGGTAAATGGAAGGCTTAGTGAACGATTCTGGGAGAGGTGTAAAAACGGAATCTAAAGGTGAATGTAGGGAAGATTAAAGGTATGGTCTTCGAGAGAAATGAAGTCACTGAGTGTACAGTGAGGCTGGGTGATGAGGAAATGGATATTGTAAGTGCATTTAAGTACTTGGGTAGTGTGATAAGGAAGGAATTTGAGGATGAAGTGCTTGAAAGAGTGCAACAAGGAAGAAAGGTTGCTGTTTTTTTACAATCTGTGATAAGAAATAGGGAAGTTAGCATGGAAGGAAACATGTCTTTGCATGATGGTAATGTGATACCAACTCTAACGTACGGACGTGTACTTTGGACTTGTTGGTAAGACACAAATCAAGAGTGAGAGCAGTGGAAATGAGTTATTTGACAGGTGCATGTGAAGTTACTTGGAGAGACAGACTGACAGTGTAACGATGAAGTGAAGGAGCATTGTGGTGTGGCTGTTGATGTGATAGAAATGTTAGGAGAAATACACTGAGATGGTTTGCCATGTTGAGAGGATAGAGAGTGAGAGACTAACGAGGAGAGTGTATATGAGTGAGGTGGTGGAACGGGAAATGGGGGGAAGGCCGAGGATGAGATGGAGGGACGGAGGGGAGAGGTATATGAGGGAGGGCGATGTGAGCAGTGAAATGGCAGGGGACAGGGCGACATAGAGGCGATTTGTTTCTGGCCACCCTTTATGGGATTTAGGAGACTGGCAATAGACAGATAGATAGGCTATTGCGCACAATATATAGTATAATTGTTTAACCTGAGATGTTCCGTTGACGTGTGGATACATCTCCACGTTTTGTCATGGTGACACCCGATGACATACCCATATGTTTTGCAATTGCATGGTCCAACATTTGCACATTTTTCAAATTCTGTGCATGATTTTTAGTACATAAATGCGGGACACCTTCCATAACCTGCCACCAGGCGGGGACACTTCCCAACCCGGCCCAACCCGCTTGCGGCCTTGTCTCGGTCACTCACCTGTTAGCAGTGACCCAGCACGGACATGGCGCCCTGAGGTCTCTTTGACGCCGAAATTCAAGTAGCCCTTGACGCCTTCACATTGTCATTTTGTTTCATTTTTAAAGGCTCCAACATGCTTGCATGCGTCAGCCTTGGTCACCTAATGGCGGCTACCACGCTGCACGATCCATTGCAGCCTCCCTGTTCAGTCCCTTAACCCTGAGTTCACACTTAATGACCTCGTTCCATGTCTTTCTCGGTCTACCCTTCATAACCCCACCCCCAATAATAACACTTCTCACCTTCCTCACCCAATTATCATACCCCATCCTCTCCACATGTCCAAACCATCTCAATCTACCTCTCCTCATCACAACACCAATACACTCCAGTCCCATCCTACCTCTCAACTCTTCCATCGTAAACCCAGCCTCCCCGGACCTTGCACACAGGGATGCACCACACATTCACCTAATCATTGTCATTTCTGTACCTCTGAGCCGGCGAATATCTTCCTTCTTTA
>NW_027645324.1:0-15782 GCF_032717465.1 Coenobita brevimanus | reverse complement strand
TAAAAGTTTGACCTAGTTCTGAGACCTTGACCTTTAACCTATTGCTTTCAAACACAGTTGGTCAGCCCCTTTGCTAACCCTCAAATATTCCACCAAGTTTTGCTAAAATCTAAGGAAAACTTTTGAGTTACTTTGTTTAAAGAACAAGAACGCGATGAGTAAAAGATAATACCTGCACTTGCTTCGCAAGCACGAGTATAAACATCAGCTAAGAATATTTAGATGCGACATACAAGGAGAGAGAGAGAGAGAGAGAGAGAGAGAGAGAGAGAGAGAGAGAGAGAGAGAGAGAATAAATATAGAGTGGTGTTATAGGGCGCGGAGGGGGGAGGGAGGATGAAAGGTATAGGAAGGCAGTTAAAAACAGAGGGGAGAAAAAATATAGGGAATTCCTTAATAGACGGATAGGATGAAACTGATGGTGGAAACTGGAAAAGAGATAAATACAGAAGTGAAGGAAAAGTTTGTAAAGTATTACAGGGTAGGAAAAAGAATTATGGAAGCGTGGATATAAAAATATGGTGACTAATAATGACGGCAGCAATTTGAACCATGAAAATGAACAGCATAGAGACAGAAAATTGGACGAAGAATCGAAATGGGAAGCAAGGTAGTTAGGCACAGAGACAGGAGGGAAGTTAAGGATAGAATGTTGGTGAAATTCGGGGAAGAGAAATGAAGAGTCGGAGGCCAAAAAAAATGTGAACATTATAGAGGGCAGTAGTATGAGGGTATGAGCTGATAAAGAAGACCAAAAAATGGAAACGAGTTGTGGAGCAAGGCAATTAGAGCGGAGGGTAGGAAAAAAATTAATTCAGAGACCGGTGGAAAGGGATGGAAACAGAGGCTGTGAGAACAAAACAATTGAGATGAAGAGTAAGAGTTGCAAACAATACAGATATAGGCGAGATGGGGAGCAAAGTAATTAAGAAAAGAGACCACGGAAAAATATAGAGTTCAGAGACTAAAGGAAAGGGAAAGGGAAAATGTTAACGAGAACTAGAAGAGAGAAAATATAATTAACAGCAATGTCAAACGGAAGAATGTGAGTCTGTGAGATGAGAAAAATGGCAGGCATGAAAAGAAGGGGTGGGGGAACAGAACTAAGAGATCGAGGAAAGAGGATGGATGGATGGGAAAAACTAGATGAGAGAAATGCGAAAGAAAACGGATATATAGAGGAGTGGAATGAAACACACACACAGTGGAAACACACACACACACACACACACACACCTGAATGCAATATATATATATATATATATATATATATATATATATATATATATATATATATATATATATATATATATATATATATATATATATATATAAACGTGCCAAATAACTTACGTAGTTCGATATGACCGAGAGAGATGGTTAGCAATAAAAAGAGATGGGGCAAAGATGAAGAGCTTGGAGACTGAGTGGGTGGGAAATGGGAGTTGAAACTGGAAGAGAGGAAAATCACAAGCAATGACATGTTAGCAGTATGAGATGAAGAGGTGCACAAATTCAGAGTGGGAACCGATACAAAGTCTAAGGAACACAGGAAAACGAGGGAAGGAGGAAACACCGAAGTCAAAGAATAAATGATGGCGATGCATAAAACTGCAGTGAAAAACTAAAGGAAAGAAGAAACGAGAGCAGAAAAATTGACAAGAAATAAGCCAGCACAGCAGAACTGTGCAGCCCCAGACCACAGCACGGTATTCCAGGAAACATAAAGGCTCAAAGCAGATTCAAGTAATATTGTTAACCCTCCAGAACTGCAGTAACACTACCATATTTAACACTGAAGCCGCGTTCTGCAACTTGGTTGCTAGGCAACCCTATCACTGCAGCCTACTTCTGGAGAACGGCTCCTCTTATCTACTCTCAACGATCAGTAGAGTGAGAAAAGGTGAGGGAAGGGACTATATATATATATATATATATATATATATATATATATATATATATATATATATATATATATACAGTATATGGATAGATAGATAGATAGATACAGATATAGATAAATAGATAGATGTAACTTGGAGGATGCAGGGTGAAATATGGGTGAAAATCTGATAAAGTAAATAGTAATATAGAGCAATAATTAAAAATAAAAGAAGAAATTATTTTCCAAGGTGAGATTATGCAGAACAATTCCACATGGAGTTAAGGTGGGGGAGGAGATGAAGGGGTGAAACATAGTAACAGAATAAGGAAAAGACGGTGAACATGGTAGTGATTTCGGAAGACAGAAAAATAGGTAAAGTGAAATATATGTTCGTACGAGATTTAAAAAGTATGTCAATAAATTAAAACAATCTAGTGTAAACGAAATGGAGAAGGATGTATTAAAAAAAAAAAAAAAAAAAAAAAAAAAAAAAAAAAAAAAAAACGAATAGGATGGAGAGAAAAACTCCACGTTCCACGGAAGGGAGACGGCAGGGATTGGTGTGAATAAATAGCAAGAGAGAAATGTAAATCGACTGGTGTGAAAAATGTGAGAGAAAGAAAAGTTATAGAGAGCAGTGAAAAAGCAACATGAAAGAAAGCAAATAAAAAAAGGCGGAAATATTGCTCCAGCGCCTTTGTTCGAACCTGACAAAACTGCCGAACCTTTTTCACATCAGCTGATGGCCTGTTAGAGCCAGACTGGAGGGTTATTTTGACTACCTGTAATTACCAAGAAAAGTATTTCCTGCTTCTTAGGGAACATTAATCGAATTTCATGTAACTGCCCACTTCATATTCAAGTTTGGAAGTGGCCTGGTTACGTCAGATAAAGTCAAACCAAATATAATACGTCATGAGATGAGGACGGAGGCAGTCTGGAAAACAGGCAAGGATAAAGTAGAGCTGGGATTGAGGAAAGAATTGGGAAATTGGTGATTTTAAAAAAATGAAGGTGACGAAATATAATGGAAAGATAAATCAGCAATATTGATGAAGGTAATAACAGGAAAAACACGTTGAGTTGGGAGGCTGAAGAAGAAAATAGTCTGAGAAATGGATATCAGTATCAAAAGAAAGAAAACACATGTGCGCATGAAATGAAGACCAAAAGGTAAGGAAAAATCGACTGGCAACGAGATGGAAATACGAGGCAAATAGAAAAGAGAGTATGGAAAATACGACAGAATTCCATGACTGAAACGAAAGAGGGAGGGGGAAAGGATTAGTGGTGAAAATCTGAAGCAAGATCTACAGTCAAACGCCTTAAACCCAGAGAGGGTGTCCACAAACAAGACACCTCCACATCGCCATGTCCTTCATCATATGGCTGCCCTTCATCCACCTCACATCTTCCTCACTCATATCTCTCTATCCCTTTCCTCCTACTCATCTTCAGTCTATCCACCTCGCTTAGATGCTCTGTCACAATCAAACTCTTATGTTTATTACTCTTAACTGTTTCCAGCACATCTACATTAACACAGCAGTGTTCTTCAACTTCCTTATTTCTCTGATACTCTCGCTACGTAATCCCAGTTGACCCTCTACAGTATCTCACATTTTCTCCTTTTGCTCTTAACCTGTGATTGTCCAACAGAGCCCATGCTTCACTAGGAAAGAAGAACTGTGATGAAATAAGTGCTGGAGAGAAAAGAAATACAGAAATATGCAAGAAGAAAAATAATAAAGAATTATTAAAACTAATACAAATGGATACAAGACAGAGGGCCGGAGCAGTCATTATATATATATATATAAATATATATATATATATATATATATATATATATATATATATATATATATATATATATATATATATATATATATATATATATATATATATATATATATATATATATATATATATATATATATATATGAAGTTCCGAGATTGAGGAAAGAAGTGTTAGAATGCGGGTGAAAACAGGAGAGGAATTAATTCTTTGTCAGACGACTTTATAACAATTAAAAAAAAAAAACTATGCTATCTAAACATACTTTTATGAAAGCCAGGGTAAACTTCTTGGACTGGTATTGCTAAATATAGCCGTCAAAATCGCCTTCATTACGACATGAGTTTGTTAAGTTAAATAAAATCGTCTGTAATGAGCAAGAAAATAAGAATAGATGCGTCATCGGACAGAAGGTATCGAGAGAGGACTGGAGGCAGTTAGGAAGAGGGAGTGAAAAGAAAAATAATTTTCGGGATTGAGTAAAAAAAAAAAAAAAAAAAAAGTGGGAAAACTGCGTAGGAATAAAAATGGGATTTATGAAGGAACGAAATTAGGGAAAAGGAAGAAAAAGGGGGTTGATTTTAAACAGTGAGGGAGAAAATGGTGGTGAAAACAGTAAAGGATTATTAAATACGAAAAATCAGTGCATCAGACGAACAACAGGTCCAAGAAAATCACAATGGCAACGAGATGTGGACTGAAGCAGTAAGGAAAAGAAAAAGACGAGATCCAAGACTGAACGAAAGAGAATTATTATATATATATATATATATATATATATATATATATATATATATATATATATATATATATATATATATATATATATATATATATGAGGAAGAAGGAACAAAAGGCACCAAGCCCGCAAAACTATTCCTTCCAAGAGAAAAACAAAATACAAGAGAGAGCCAAATTCAAGATCCGATCATTTCGAGATGCCTGGACACACTGCGTTTGAAAGACTGGAGATCATAGGAAGCAGGAAGTACAGACAGAGGGAGACAGTTCCGGAGTTGACCTGTTGCATAAATGAAGGACTGAAGGACTGGGAGTAACGGTTGACTCTTGCATTAGAGAGTTGGACAAAAAAGGGATGAGAGTTTGCTATTAGACGGGTGCTACGCGCCTGTCGTAGAGGTGGAGGAATGCATGCAGACAGTTCAGAGGAGCAGTGACCATTGAAGTAGCGATAGAAAGGAGATAAAGATGCAACAGTGCGGCGAAGAGACAGAGGTTGAAGAGAGTCAGTAAGAGGAGTTAATGAGGCGAAAAGCCTTTGACTCCACCCTATTGAGAAGTGCTGTATGTGGGAGCCCCACACATGAGAGTTGTACTCCACACAGAGGGCGGATAAAACCCCTGTACAGAGTCAACAATTGTGTAGGGGTATTCTGAAGGAACGGGGGTCAGCTTTACTACCCAGTCTCTTGGAAGCAGATTTTACAAGAGATGTAAAATGATCTTTCCAAGATGGAAGTCCCGAGTAAATGAAACCCCAAGCATGTTCAAGGATGATGCAGGATTAATCTGAATATTACTGAACATTAGTGGGTATAACTGTGGAAGATTTTGTTGGGTTGATAGGTGCAAAAACTGCCCCAGGTCTTTGATGCATTCAAAGAGAACAAGATTATTTTTACTCCAGCTCAGAGATAACGAGCCAAGTCAGACATTAGGTGTGCCATAGCCTCATCTCTTGTTTGTTGAAGTAACTGCTGAGATGGACGTTGGCAGAGAATCGAATGGAAAAGGTGAAGGGTGGAGTCATCAGCGTATGGTGGACAGTGGGTTAGATGTAAGAACCTTAGAAGGTCATTGATGAATAAAAGGAAGAGAGTTGGTGATGGGACAGAGGTCTGATGTGGAACACCACTGTTAACAGATCTAAGCAGAAAACGATGGCCGCTCCGCTACAACAGCGGCTATAGAACGACCAGAAAGGAAGCTAGAGATGAAGGCACAGATAGAAGGATAAGAAAACCGTAAGAGGGCAGTTTGGAAAATTAAAGATTTATGCTGTAGACTCGATCAGAAAGCCTTTGAGATGTCAAGGTGCAATGGCAAAAGCTTCGCCGCCAAAGTCCCGAAAGGAGGATGACCAGGAGTCTGAAATATAGGGGTGAGAAGATCACCTGTAGAGCATCCCTGATGGAACCCATACTGACGATCAGAAGAAGGTTGTGATAGGAAAGATGCTTTCAAAATTTTTCTATTAAGAACAGACTCGAAAACTTTTGAGATACAGGATGTTGGGGAAGCAATTGGACGATAGTTAGAGGGTTGGGAATGGTCACCCCTTCTTTGGGACTGGCTGAATGAGAGCAAAACTTCCAGAAAGCAAAAGGAAAGGTACAAGTTGATACACAAGGCGAAAGAGTTTGCCTAGGCAGGAGTGTAAGCACAGAAGCACAGTTCTTGAGAACATCAGGAGGGCCTCCATCAGGCCCATATACCTTATTAGTATTGAGGCCTGTGATGGCAGGAAATATATATCATCTGAAGAAATTTTAATGTCAGCCATGAGGAAGTTTGGGAGAGGGGAAGTGATGGAGGAATAGCACTTTCTGGAATTCGTCTAAGGTAGGAATTGGAGTGAGAAAGTCTGAATGAAGAGATCTACTAATTATCAGTAGAAGAGTAGAAAAGAGGGAGGGATTGGATAATGAGGTAAAAGTTGTTAGAAAGGTTTTTGGCAAGGTGCCAGTAGGAGCAGGAAGAATTCTAGTTACAGAAGTTGAGGAGCATTTAGTTCGGGATGAAATTATTTTTTAGCAGTCCGCAAAGAACAGACTTAGCACGATTCATGCCTAGAAACGTATAAAAGATGTGATTCAGGGGTGGTTAGTCTCAGTGCCTTTATAGGTCTCTCTCCTTGTTAGCGGACAGCATTTAGAACAAGCGTGATTAAACCATTAGTCAAAGGATATGAGAAAGGAATGTACATGCTTCCATGCCCGAGAGAACAACCTTCCTTAATGCTCAAGGCACACCCAGATGGTTCTCCCTGACCATGGAAGCTAATAATCATTCCAGGGAAAATCAAAGAAGTACTGCCTGAGTGGTCTCCCAATCCGCAGCTCCAAAGTGCTACAGACGACGTTTGTTTGGAGGGTCCGTAGGCCGTACCGGAGCGATATGCAAAGGTTAAGGTGATAAGGTTGTGATTGGAGTGAGCCCAACGGAGAGAAAAGATTAACAGTGTAATCAGAAGCTGATTTGGGTTGTAAGGAAAGGAGGTCAAGTATGTTGGAGCTCTCCCCAAGGGCAGTCAGGGATATGGGTAGGGTGAGTGTACAAGCTGCTCTAGGTCATTAAGTGATGGAAAAGGTGTAGGCTTGTTCACCAGGTGGATCTAGTGAAAGCGAAAGGAGAGCCAAAGGTGGTGGTGAACATTGAATATATATATATATATATATATATATATATATATATATATATATATATATATTGTGTGTGTGTGTGTGTGTGTGTGTGTGTACCTCTCTTAAATACACTTCCCCTGCTCTATATGCACTCTAATCACTACCTACTTCCCTATATGTGGTAATCACTACCAGCCTTCTTACCTACCTACATATATATCTTTATATTTTTATTTATTTACTCTATTTTATATGTGGTGTAAGGTAGTGTATGTATATTATGAAGAAAATATGAAACTCAGAGGTAGAAATGTAACAAACGGCAAGCATATGGGAGTGATGGTTGTCTGACCTGGAGTTTGCACACCCTGCAAGCAAGAGGTTCCTGGTTCGATTCTTGGGTCAACCAGGAGACTTTTAGACAGAATCTCATTTACAAGAGTCTGCACATCTTGGAACTAAAATATAGACCTAGATTTGTAAGTCGACGGGTGCATATTGTAGTGTGGTAAAGGAAGATGTTATTGGGCACTTTCCTCAAGTTTGCCATACATATTGTGGGAAAGGTGAAGAAACTTGGTAATATAAGAATTAGTATTTCCTAAGTTAATCCGCCTGAATTGGAGAAATCATTGTTTTAGTGCGTATTGTTGTTACGTCTAGATAATTTTATTCAGTGATGGAACGGCGCTGAAGCCATTTTTTAGGGGTATTGAAGGCTATAGGTAACTCCTCCGGAAAAATAAATTGCCTTTAGTTCCAAAAAAAGTCCTTCCTGTGATAAGTAAAATCGCGTGTAAGGAGCAAAAAATGAAATTCAGGGAACTACGTTATTGCATCGAAGTTTTCAATGAAAAGGGATCGACAATTAAATTGGAATACCAGAGAAATATGACTAGTAAGAAAAATCCGAAACGCAGACGAGACGGCAGACGAAGGCAAATAGGAAATAAGTGGAAATGGGAAAATAAATTTCAGTGTTTGGAGATCAAAGGAAAGAGTGAAAAGGGCAGTGAAAAGTAGAGAACAATTAATCCAAAGTTGGTTTGTTTGAACTCATTGGGTAGGCTTTTTGCCGATGATGGACGCCTTCGTGTGGTGGCACTGACTTAGCCGCGCCGTTTAACCGACTAGGTGTATAAACATCCCTCAACTATGTCCCCTGTTCCCCGAAAGAAGGATTGTGGACTGCAGAAGAGCAACTAAGCGTGCAGTCTACTGGGTTTGCTGTTTTTGATGAGCCAATGGGGCCGCAACAACAACAACATGTTACTTTTATCATGCTACCACATGACGGTTTTACTCTGGGTCGAGGTGAAAGTCTTGCCAGTAAGGAGTTCAAAGATGTCTCTACGGACCATTGGAATAACAGAATTCGTCTTTTCTGCATTAGAACAATTTATATTCAGTCTCAAAAAAAGAAAAACACTCAAGTGGACTGCTTCGTTTCGCTTCGTTTGGTAAAGGCTCCAGCATATACTGTAAGCGCATGCGTCGACCTTGGTGGCCTACGAGTAATGGTAGCTCTCCACGCTGCTCGAATTCTGCCTTCTCTGTTCAGTTCCTCTAATCCTGAGGTCACACTCTACGGTCTCGTCCAAGGTCTTTTTTGTCACCCTCTCGCAGTTCTACCCTCAACTTTCGCACCCCAGATCCTGTGACCAGTTGTCATCCACCATCCTCTCCACATGTTCAAACCATCTCTAATCAATCCTTTTTCATCACAACACTGATATATCTTGGTACCATCATTTGTCCTCAACTCTTCTAACCCTAACACTTCCAGGCCGGTCATTCAAGGATGAAAAGAAGAAAGTAAATATATCAGAAGAAGAACAAGAACACCGACCCGAATGCGGTTGACATAGGCGACAGAAGAGTATAAAAGGTGGTATAAAATAACTCCGGAGATCAAGGAAACAGAGTGGAAGTAGTGTTGAAGACTGAAGAGCAAGATGAGAGAGAGAGAGAGAGAGAGAGAGAGAGAGAGAGAGAGAGAGAGAGAGAGAGAGAGAGAGAGAGAGAGAGAGAGAATAAAGATCAAGTAGTGGAAAAAATTTGTAAAATGACATGATTGGGAACATGTATGAAATTAGGGAAAAGGTAGAGGAAATAAACACGAGAGAAGTGAATATGATGAGAAAAAGTGAAAATAATAAGGGAAGGAAAGTAGAAAAAATGTAGAAATATGACGAATTTAAAAGAGACGGGACTAGGGAGTTGGAAGAGAGGAGGAAGGAAAAATAATACAGTTCAGAGAGGCGAGGGCATGGGGGTTTAGGAGGGAATGGCAATGAAGAGTGGCAAAGGTCATGAATATATGCTGGAGGAATGGAAAACACATTTATAGAGTATATATATGAGACATATATATATATATATATATATATATATATATATATATACACACACACACACATAATGGAATGCAAGGATACAAAGTAAAAACTGCCGTGGGAACATTTCGAACTGGGACGAGATAGGGAAAGGAGGTTGTTACGAAAAGATGGTAGGAAAAAGTAAAGAGTTCCGATATTGAAGGGAAGGGTGGGAAATGCTCGTGAAATGTGTAATCAAGAGCAATAAAAAATGTATGTGTTGAATGTTAATGGATGCAGAAGAGGTATGGGGGTAGTAAAAGTAAAGAGAAGAGCTGAAATTGAAGAAAATAGAGCTCTTGAGATGGAAGGACAGAGGGATAAATTGATGATTATACAGAACGAAGAGATAGAGAGCAGTTTTTAAAAATATTTTAGAATTGTTATGACTTCAGTGGGATGGGGGATGTACCTAATAAAGGCATTTAGGAAAATTGGAGGAGTGGCAAGTGCGCATATGTTCTGAGACTTAAAGGCCGAAGGTAAATAATTTGGTGAAAAAAGTGGAGCACATTAAGACAGAGGCAGTGAATTAGTGTGAAGAAGATTCAGAATTGTGAAAAAACAGGGGGAGGGTTCCATTAGAAAAACGATGTAGAAAATATATTTTGAAGATGGAGGGGAAAAGGAGTAAGAAATTGCACTGAAAAATTTGCAGTGAAGGGTTGTAGGTGGCAATGGGAAAGAGATTATCTTAAATGTTGTTCAATGGCCCAGCCCATTAATCAAGCGGTGTTCCCGTATTATTTACTTGTCCTTAAATTTAAAAAATCCATAGACTCAGATCATTCATCCTGACCCTGCATTATTTTGTGTGTGGTTTAGGCACCCATTCGCAGTACAAGGATAGAATTTGTTTCTTTAGCTGAGTAAAACTTAATAGCAAGATCAAGAATAATATCGACTCAACTCATTCTCTGTTAGAGGAACTACTGTGCGAACCGTCCCCAGCATATAATCACAAGAGAATCGAGAATTATTAAATAACCAGCAGGGTGTAACTATAACATGATAAAGGGATGAAAGATGTCGATGAGAATGTGAAGGGTTAGTATGGATATTTCATTTCTTACGCAATCGGTGCTTTGGTAAAATTGAATTTCACGGATTGATGTTGGCGAGGGATAATTAAGAGGGTGAAATAGTATAATATAGTATTTTTACGGCCAGACGTGTTTCCTAAGGAAATATCGATGAGTTTGTTTGAAAAACATTGCGTAAGGAGTGTGCCTTAGATAGACGTGTATTTAGGAGTGTGGGTGAATGACACACTTATTATTATAACTGAGTTTTATGAAGGTGTAAGGGAGCTCCTAATATTTGGCGCACAGTTAATCTAACTTCATCGTTTATTAGGGATCTGATCAACCTTCGTTCACTTCGTTATAATATTTGTTCAGTAACTCGTCGGATTGAACGGTGTGTGAAGTGCGTGAACATGTTGGCTGTAATTCCAAAAAATTAGTATGCGAATGTGTAAGTGAACCTATATTTATTTACGGACGTTAATGGAACGCCTGTAGCTACTTGATCTTATTTGGTTGAGAGTTTGATGTCAGATTGTAATCAGCAACATTACTGGTACTATCAGGCGTGTCCTATCATCATCATCATCCAAAAATTATCGTCAAAAACTGAGGATTTCGCCATACCTTTATGACTCTTAGTTTTAATTATATGGTCCCGAGTATATGGATGTTATATAACTGAGCTGTCCCTGTTCTGTATCTTACATGTTGATTACCATAATGAAGTTGGAGTCCGTAAGTTTCTGATGTTGTCTGTTTTTGGATTTTTTCCAAGGGAATGAGGAGAGAGCATGAAAGTTATGGACACGCGTATTTGCTAAAGTGCTATGTGTTGACAGATTTCTCTATATTCTCACGCTTGCTTTAGCTTTCTCTTGGTTAGGACCAATCAGTCCTTTATTCTAGATAGTGGCAGGCGATTTTATTGAGAACTGGTACACACCATTGGAGCCTGAATGTTAATGAGAAATATTCCGCCACGCTCAGATTTGCAACAAGCCCCCCCCTTTTTTTTTTTTTTTTTTATCCTTCGGTGCATTATTCAGGCGTTTCACAAGTATCTTCCTAATGTGTGCTACACTCTGCACTTGACAGCACTTTCTCTAAGGCCCATCACTCCTTCGATTATTGCCATGTAACTTTACATGCTGCCAATATTTCTCTATTAACCCGCCCCATCCCGACGTTTTCTGGGCAGTGGTACGCCCCAGTCCCGACATTTTTGGACCTTTTTTTTTTTTTGGCTTAAAAAAACGCTTTTTATGAGAAATATTTGAAAATTCATAGAGAAATCGCTCAATTGAGGTTTAAAATACCTGGATTATAAACGAGTACTTCCTTACCTGACCGCTTTCTAACAGGCTGGCACCAAAGAAAACGAGTTCGTGGGAGGGTAACTATTTTATCTACTCATAAATAGTATTTATTTATTTACTTGGTACGAATTTATAAGTGTAGTACAAGAGTATATTAAGTTTTCAAACAGCAATATGGGCATTATAAGCATTGTTTCACTCACTAACTCATCACCATTCATGACCTTTTCTTTCCCACATTACTCGATCATCACTTTGGATTGTTTCTTCCTCTAATGCTACAACTTTAATCCTTACATCGTCATCGATTGGGGGAATCACTCTGGTCGTGAATGTCTTTATTGGCCAAGTCACTGGTAACCCATAAATTGCCGTTTAATAATATGGCGTGCAGGGAGGGGGGGGAGAGGTTGGCGCGGCAAGACATTGTCCCTGCTTGGCATCTTGTGGAGGAATAGAGGAAGGTGTCCCGTGTAAATGCGCCAAAAATCACTCGCGAAATCACTCGCTAAAATTGAAAAATTGCAGCAAATTAGGGACCTTGCAATGTTGCAGCATTAATTCACGTCACCGTGTACATGACTGCACATCATGTGCGGACGTTAATTCACACGTCGCCGTGGGACGGTAGTTGACGTCTCAATGTATATATTGAGTAAATGGGCTAAAGTTGTTTCACCAAGATGCACATAATGATACAAGTTGAGGTTCACATTTAAATCATCGCATGCTTATTTTACCGAAATTCACATCTCTTAGCCGTTCTCTTCTTGCCTTACTCGAGATCAAACTTGCATCCTTTCAGACACCAAGCAATTTCTCTAACCCCTTATAACCACCCGTCCCCCAGTGTTAGTCATTATCCGCTACCGAAGCAGGTGGGAAGGCTGTGTTTTCACCTGCGCGTCTGTCTGGTATTCACAGGATTATGAGAAAACAATGGGAGAATCACTATGCACATTCTTAGAGATCTTCGTGGTGGTGCCATTCAGCACAGGTATTTAGTTTCCAGTGACTCATTCTCAGTTGAATATGTACGTCTGATGTTGACGGGAATGTAAATACTGAAGCTACGTGACAAAAAAGCAGCATGGTACCAGTTTTAACACTCAGGCTACTATGACTCAATTTATTGCTGAAAAAACAAGTTAAAAGAAGTTAGCTGGATGAAAATACTAGACTTGTTCCCACCATGAAAGAAAACTTTTGGTGAAAGATATATGTAGTGACAAAGGTTACAAGAGTAACTCTAACACATGGTTTCGATGAAAGGATACATTTTACTGAGTGTCCCTTGAAGCTTGCTTGTTAAATGTAACCACCCCATTTAACAGTTACTCATAGTAGGCACACTTGTGGGAGGGTAAAGTAGAGGCAAACTCCAGCAAGTGTAACGAGACGAATATTTTTCCTTTAATATTCATCCACTGAGAAATACATGTTATCTAGGTCATGCGCATTCTGTTTTGTCTCTTATGGGCATTTATCTATTATAAAACTTTGTAAGTCAGGAAATGAAGGAGCTGGTGTGGAAAGATTACATTAGCTTGCAAATTTTCAGTACCACGAATTACATTTTCTTCAGTTTTGCTGTTCTTTCGTGATTCATGATATTAGCCATAAAATATAAATATATACCAGTAAAACTCCAATATCGGCGAGGTACAAGCAAAGCCTTTTGAATCCAAAAGCATTGAAATGCAGCCTTACACCACCGAAGGATGCCTAGAGTATATTGATACTTTACCTACCAAGTTTGAAAATTTACGATAAACTCTTTGGCACTGTGGTCTCTTTTGAAGATTTTTCGCATGTACTGCACTTTTGCGTGTCACATGTCACGTGCACACCACCTGGATGTGATGAAACCAGTCAAAAACAACATCTTTAAAGAATTGGGCTATCATATGGCGTAAACCAATGACGCAGTGACGTGGTTCTGTGGTTGGTGAGATATAAGTATCTCAAAAGCGTTAATATTAACCGGGCAGGATCAAAACGTGTCAAAACCAAATCTTAAATAACTTAGCTATCATATGCGTAAAACTTATGCAGTGGTCATCTGTGGTTGCTGAGAGATATAAGTTTTCTAAAAAGCATTATGGTTAGTGGGTCGGGTCAGGTTGGGTTGGAAACCTTTAAAAAAAAAAAAAAAAAAATTTTAAATAATTGGGCTATCATATATATAGAAACACGCAATGATCAGCCCTGTGGTATGAGATAGCTTCCTCAAAAGCATTACGGTTGGGCTGGAAATGTAGGTAGGGTTGGGCTGGTGCGGGTTGGGCTGCTCGTGATGTGAGAAAATGCCACTGTATGACGAGAACTCGCGAGGATTTCGCCCTTAATCGTAATAAATATAGGATTTTACAGATAGATAAATGATTGACTGGATTGATTGACAGACTGATAGATAGAGATAAATAGATATGACCGATTGAAGACATATAGATATTACAGATAGATAGACACAGGTGGGTACATAGACATATACTGATTGATAGATGAATAGATGACTGATCAATAGATAGACACTGATCTCGACAAAGATAGATAGGTAGAGGATAGACATAGATAGATAAATCGACACACAAACCGATAGACAGATCGATATAGATAGGTAGACACAGATAAATATGCACATCGATAGATAGATAGATTGATAGATATAGACAGACACAGATAGATAGTTCATTACAGACCGATAGACAGATACAGATAGTCGGATAGACAGATAAGATATCCTAACATGCATAAGCTGACGATGATTACCTGGTTCAGTTATATTTCTCGTCTCTACATTGAATTAGGTTTTGTAAACAGACACGGGTTGATAGGATAGATAGATAGATAGATAGGATGGATAGTCAAAGAGGCAGACAGTTTGATAGTTGGATAAAGAGGTGGTTAGTGATAGATAGGAAGGTGTTAAATTGATACAGTAAGTGTGCCAAAGATAGATAAGGTCTAAAATGATACAGTATTTTAAGCAAAGATATATAAACAGATAGATCGGATAGATAATATATAGATAGCCTAGACAAACATATAGATTCGTAAAATAACATAGCCTGATATATAAATAGACATGCTAGATTCTGACAAACAGATAGGGATAAAGAGGCAGACATCTAGGTACAAAATTGGCAGGACTTGGTATTTTTTTCACTGGATTACCCCTCGCCATCTTCCCAGGCAATATGATAAACTCTTATTACCGAGCCACTTTTATGCGAGGAAGAAGGAACCAAAGGTTGCGAGCCCGCAATTATTGTTCCTTCCAGTAGAAAAGAATAATGATAAGATAGAGAGCCACTTTCAACATCCGACTATTTCGAGATGCCTCCACACTGCGTTTGAAATACTGGTGTCATAGGAAGCAGTGAAATGACAGAGAGAGGGAGACAGTTCTACAGTTGACCTGTTGCATAAATGAAGGACTGGGAGTAACGGTTAACCTCTTGCATTAGAGAGTTGGAGCGCAGATGAGAGTTTGCTGTTAGACGGATGGAAGGCGTCCGTCGTGATGTGTGGATAGAATGCATGCAGTCAGTTCAGAGGAGCAGTGACCATTGAAAGTAGCGGATAGAAAAGAGGTGATAAAGATGCAACAGTGCGATGAAGAGACAAAGACTTGAATGAGCTATGAAGAGGATAGAGTTAATGAGATCGAAAAGCCTTTGACTCCACCCTATTGAGAGAAGAGCTTGCATGGTGGGGAGCCTCCCCACACATGAGAGTTGTACTCCACACAGGGGCGGATAAAAACCCCTGCATTGAGTCAACAATTGTGTAGGGGTAAAGCAACGAACAGAGTCGGCTTACCACATTCAATTCCTGGGATGCAGATTATACAAGAGATGTAATATGATCTTTCCAAGATAAGTCCTGAGTAAGTGAAACCTCCAAGTATGTTCAAGGATGATGCAGGATTAAGTTGAATATTATTGTTATTGTAAGGTTATGGGGAAGAGCGATCAAGTTGGATAGGTGTAAAAACTTTTTTGATGCA